>NC_048582.1:71432560-71455060 GCF_013265735.2 Oncorhynchus mykiss
ACAGCTCTGAGACCCACACATCTCCTCATATAGACAGCGCTGAGACTCACACATCTCATATAGACAGCTCTGAGGCCCACACATCTCATATAGACAGCTCTGAGGCCCACACATCTCCTCATATAGACAGCTCTGAGACTCACACATCTCATATAGACAGCTCTGAGACCCACACATCTCCTCATAAAGACAGCTCTGAGGACCACACATCTCATATAGACAGCTCTGAGGACCACACATCTCATATAGACAGCTCTGAGACCCACACATCTCCTCATATAGACAGCTCTGAGGACCACACATCTCATATAGACAGCTCTGAGGACCACACATCTCATATAGACAGCTCTGAGACCCACACATCTCCTCATATAGACAGCTCTGAGACCCACACATCTCCTCATATAGACAGCTCTGAGGACCACACATCTCATATAGACAGCTCTGAGGACCACACATCTCATATAGACAGCTCTGAGACCCACACATCTCCTATAGACAGCTCTGAGACCCACACATCTCCTCATATAGACAGATCTGAGACCCACACATCTCCTCATATAGACAGCTCTGAGGACCACACATCTCCTATAGACAGCTCTGAGACCCACACATCTCCTATAGACAGCTCTGAGACCCACACATCTCCTCATATAGACAGCTCTGACGCCCACACATCTCCTATAGACAGCTCTGAGACCCACACATCTCCTCATATAGACAGCTCTGAGACCCACACATCTCCTCATATAGACAGCTCTGAGGACCACACATCTCCTATAGACAGCTCTGAGACCCACACATCTCCTATAGACAGCTCTGAGACCCACACATCTCATATAGACAGCTCTGAGACCCACACATCTCCTCATATAGACAGCTCTGAGGCCCACACATCTCCTCATATAGACAGCTCTGAGGACCACACATCTCCTATAGACAGCTCTGAGACCCACACATCTCATATAGACAGCTCTGAGACCCACACATCTCCTATAGACAGCTCTGAGACCCACACATCTCCTCATATAGACAGCTCTGAGACCCACACATCTCCTCATATAGACAGCTCTGAGACCCACACATCTCCTATAGACAGCTCTGAGACCCACACATCTCCTCATATAGACAGCTCTGAGACCCACACATCTCATATAGACATCTCTGAGACCCACACATCTCATATAGACAGCTCTGAGACCCACACATCTCCTATAGACAGCTCTGAGGCCCACACATCTCATATAGACAGCTCTGAGGCCCACACATCTCCTCATATAGACAGCTCTGAGACCCACACATCTCCTCATATAGACAGCTCTGAGACCCACACATCTCCTCATATAGACAGCTCTGAGACCCACACATCTCCTCATATAGACAGCTCTGAGACTCACACATCTCATATAGACAGCTCTGAGGCCCACACATCTCATATAGACAGCTCTGAGGCCCACACATCTCCTCATATAGACAGCTCTGAGACTCACACATCTCATATAGACAGCTCTGAGACCCACACATCTCCTCATATAGACAGCTCTGAGGACCACACATCTCATATAGACAGCTCTGAGGACCACACATCTCATATAGACAGCTCTGAGACCCACACATCTCCTCATATAGACAGCTCTGAGGACCACACATCTCATATAGACAGCTCTGAGGACCACACATCTCATATAGACAGCTCTGAGACCCACACATCTCCTCATATAGACAGCTCTGAGACCCACACATCTCCTCATATAGACAGCTCTGAGACCCACACATCTCCTCATATAGACAGCTCTGAGGACCACACATCTCATATAGACAGCTCTGAGGACCACACATCTCATATAGACAGCTCTGAGACCCACACATCTCCTCATATAGACAGCTCTGAGGCC
This sequence comes from Oncorhynchus mykiss, assembly GCF_013265735.2. NCBI lineage: Eukaryota > Metazoa > Chordata > Actinopteri > Salmoniformes > Salmonidae > Oncorhynchus > Oncorhynchus mykiss. The sequence continues at coordinate 71,434,456 of NC_048582.1, forward strand.
CACACATCTCCTCATATAGACAGCTCTGAGGACCACACATCTCCTATAGACAGCTCTGAGACCCACACATCTCATATAGACAGCTCTGAGACCCACACATCTCCTATAGACAGCTCTGAGACCCACACATCTCCTCATATAGACAGCTCTGAGACCCACACATCTCCTCATATAGACAGCTCTGAGACCCACACATCTCCTATAGACAGCTCTGAGACCCACACATCTCCTTGTACAGGCAGCGATGAGGCCCACACATCTCCTTGTACAGGCAGCGATGAGGCCCACACATCTCCTCATATAGACAGCTCTGAGACCCACACATCTCCTCATATAGACAGCTCTGAGACCCACACATCTCCTCATATAGACAGCTCTGAGACCCACACATCTCCTCATATAGACAGCTCTGAGACCCACACATCTCCTCATATAGACAGCTCTGAGACCCACACATCTCCTCATATAGACAGCTCTGAGACCCACACATCTCCTCATATAGACAGCTCTGAGACCCACACATCTCCTCATATAGACAGCTCTGAGACTCACACATCTCATATAGACAGCTCTGAGGCCCACACATCTCATATAGACAGCTCTGAGGCCCACACATCTCCTCATATAGACAGCTCTGAGACCCACACATCTCCTCATATAGACAGCTCTGAGACCCACACATCTCCTCATATAGACAGCTCTGAGACCCACACATCTCCTCATATAGACAGCGCTGAGACTCACACATCTCATATAGACAGCTCTGAGGCCCACACATCTCATATAGACAGCTCTGAGGCCCACACATCTCCTCATATAGACAGCTCTGAGACTCACACATCTCATATAGACAGCTCTGAGACCCACACATCTCCTCATAAAGACAGCTCTGAGGACCACACATCTCATATAGACAGCTCTGAGGACCACACATCTCATATAGACAGCTCTGAGACCCACACATCTCCTCATATAGACAGCTCTGAGGACCACACATCTCATATAGACAGCTCTGAGGACCACACATCTCATATAGACAGCTCTGAGACCCACACATCTCCTCATATAGACAGCTCTGAGACCCACACATCTCCTCATATAGACAGCTCTGAGGACCACACATCTCATATAGACAGCTCTGAGGACCACACATCTCATATAGACAGCTCTGAGACCCACACATCTCATATAGACAGCTCTGAGACCCACACATCTCCTCATATAAACAGCTCTGAGACCCACACATCTCCTCATATAGACAGCTCTGAGACTCACACATCTCATATAGACAGCTCTGAGACCCACACATCTCCTCATATAGACAGCTCTGACGCCCACACATCTCCTATAGACAGCTCTGAGACCCACACATCTCCTCATATAGACAGCTCTGACGCCCACACATCTCCTATAGACAGCTCTGAGACCCACACATCTCCTCATATAGACAGATCTGAGACCCACACATCTCCTCATATAGACAGCTCTGAGGACCACACATCTCCTATAGACAGCTCTGAGACCCACACATCTCCTATAGACAGCTCTGAGACCCACACATCTCCTCATATAGACAGCTCTGACGCCCACACATCTCCTATAGACAGCTCTGAGACCCACACATCTCCTCATATAGACAGCTCTGAGACCCACACATCTCCTCATATAGACAGCTCTGAGGACCACACATCTCCTATAGACAGCTCTGAGACCCACACATCTCCTATAGACAGCTCTGAGACCCACACATCTCATATAGACAGCTCTGAGACCCACACATCTCCTCATATAGACAGCTCTGAGGCCCACACATCTCCTCATATAGACAGCTCTGAGGACCACACATCTCCTATAGACAGCTCTGAGACCCACACATCTCATATAGACAGCTCTGAGACCCACACATCTCCTATAGACAGCTCTGAGACCCACACATCTCCTCATATAGACAGCTCTGAGACCCACACATCTCCTCATATAGACAGCTCTGAGACCCACACATCTCCTATAGACAGCTCTGAGACCCACACATCTCCTCATATAGACAGCTCTGAGACCCACACATCTCATATAGACATCTCTGAGACCCACACATCTCATATAGACAGCTCTGAGACCCACACATCTCCTATAGACAGCTCTGAGGCCCACACATCTCATATAGACAGCTCTGAGGCCCACACATCTCCTCATATAGACAGCTCTGAGACCCACACATCTCCTCATATAGACAGCTCTGAGACCCACACATCTCCTCATATAGACAGCTCTGAGACCCACACATCTCCTCATATAGACAGCTCTGAGACTCACACATCTCATATAGACAGCTCTGAGGCCCACACATCTCATATAGACAGCTCTGAGGCCCACACATCTCCTCATATAGACAGCTCTGAGACTCACACATCTCATATAGACAGCTCTGAGACCCACACATCTCCTCATATAGACAGCTCTGAGGACCACACATCTCATATAGACAGCTCTGAGGACCACACATCTCATATAGACAGCTCTGAGACCCACACATCTCCTCATATAGACAGCTCTGAGGACCACACATTTCATATAGACAGCTCTGAGGACCACACATCTCATATAGACAGCTCTGAGACCCACACATCTCCTCATATAGACAGCTCTGAGACCCACACATCTCCTCATATAGACAGCTCTGAGACCCACACATCTCCTCATATAGACAGCTCTGAGGACCACACATCTCATATAGACAGCTCTGAGGACCACACATCTCATATAGACAGCTCTGAGACCCACACATCTCATATAGACAGCTCTGAGACCCACACATCTCCTCATATAAACAGCTCTGAGACCCACACATCTCCTCATATAGACAGCTCTGAGACTCACACATCTCATATAGACAGCTCTGAGACCCACACATCTCCTCATATAGACAGCTCTGACGCCCACACATCTCCTATAGACAGCTCTGAGACCCACACATCTCCTCATATAGACAGATCTGAGACCCACACATCTCCTCATATAGACAGCTCTGAGGACCACACATCTCCTATAGACAGCTCTGAGACCCACACATCTCCTATAGACAGCTCTGAGACCCACACATCTCCTCATATAGACAGCTCTGACGCCCACACATCTCCTATAGACAGCTCTGAGACCCACACATCTCCTCATATAGACAGCTCTGAGACCCACACATCTCCTCATATAGACAGCTCTGAGGACCACACATCTCCTATAGACAGCTCTGAGACCCACACATCTCCTATAGACAGCTCTGAGACCCACACATCTCATATAGACAGCTCTGAGACCCACACATCTCCTCATATAGACAGCTCTGAGGCCCACACATCTCCTCATATAGACAGCTCTGAGGACCACACATCTCCTATAGACAGCTCTGAGACCCACACATCTAATATAGACAGCTCTGAGACCCACACATCTCCTATAGACAGCTCTGAGACCCACACATCTCCTCATATAGACAGCTCTGAGACCCACACATCTCCTCATATAGACAGCTCTGAGACCCACACATCTCCTATAGACAGCTCTGAGACCCACACATCTCCTCATATAGACAGCTCTGAGACCCACACATCTCATATAGACATCTCTGAGACCCACACATATCATATAGACAGCTCTGAGACCCACACATCTCCTCATATAGACAGCTCTGAGACCCACACATCTCCCCATATAGACAGCTCTGAGACCCACACATCTCATATAGACAGCTCTGACACCCACACATCTCATATAGACAGCTCTGAGACTCACACATCTCCTCATATAGACAGCTCTGAGGCCCACACATCTCCTCATATAGACAGCTCTGAGACCCACACATCTCCTCATATAGACAGCTCTGAGACCCACACATCTCATATAGACAGCTCTGAGACCCACACATCTCATATAGACAGCTCTGAGACCCACACATCTCCTCATATAGACAGCTCTGAGGCCCACACATCTCCTCATATAGACAGCTCTGAGGCCCACACATCTCCTCATATAAACAGCTCTGAGACCCAAACATCTCCTCATATAGACAGCTCTGAAGCCCACACATCTCCTCATATAGACAGCTCTGAGGACCACACATCTCCTCATATAAACAGCTCTGAGGCCCACACATCTCCTCATATAGACAGCTCTGAGACCCACACATCTCCTCATATAGACAGCTCTGAGACTCACACATCTCATATAGACAGCTCTGAGGCCCACACATCTCATATAGACAGCTCTGAGACCCAAACATCTCATATAGACAGCTCTGAGACCCACACATCTCATATAGACAGCTCTGAGACCCACACATCTCATATAGACAGCTCTGAGACCCACACATCTCATATAGACAGCTCTGAGACCCACACATCTCATATAGACAGCTCTGAGACCCACACATCTCATATAGACAGCTCTGAGACTCACACATCTCCTCATATAGACAGCTCTGAGGCCCACACATCTCCTCATATAGACAGCTCTGAGGCCCACACATCTCATATAAACAGCTCTGAGACCCAAACATCTCCTCATATAGACAGCTCTGAGACTCACACATCTCCTCATATAGACAGCTCTGAGGGCCACACATCTCCTCATATAGACAGCTCTGAGGCCCACACATCTCATATAAACAGCTCTGAGACCCAAACATCTCCTCATATAGACAGCTCTGAGACCCACACATCTCCTCATATAGACAGCTCTGAGACTCACACATCTCATATAGACAGCTCTGAGGCCCACACATCTCATATAGACAGCTCTGAGACCCAAACATCTCATATAGACAGCTCTGAGACCCACACATCTCATATAGACAGCTCTGAGACCCACACATCTCATATAGACAGCTCTGAGACCCACACATCTCCTCATATAGACAGCTCTGAGACCCACACATCTCCCCATATAGACAGCTCTGAGACCCACACATCTCATATAGACAGCTCTGAGACCCACACATCTCATATAGACAGCTCTGAGACTCACACATCTCCTCATATAGACAGCTCTGAGGACCACACATCTCATATAGACAGCTCTGAGACCCACACATCTCCTCATATAGACAGCTCTGACGCCCACACATCTCCTCATATAAACAGCTCTGAGGCCCACACATCTCCTCATATAGACAGCTCTGAGACCCACACATCTCCTCATATAGACAGCTCTGAGACCCACACATCTCCTCAGATAGACAGCTCTGAGACCCACACATCTCCTCAGATAGACAGCTCTGAGACCCAAACATCTCCTCATATAGACAGCTCTGAGGCCCACACATCTCCTCAGATAGACAGCTCTGAGACCCAAACATCTCCTCATATAGACAGCTCTGAGGCCCACACATCTCCTCATATAGACAGCTCTGAGACCCACACATCTCCTCATATAGACAGCTCTGAGACCCACACATCTCCTCAGATAGACAGCTCTGAGACCCAAACATCTCCTCATATAGACAGCTCTGAGGCCCACACATCTCCTCATATAGACAGCTCTGAGACCCACACATCTCCTCATATAGACAGCTCTGAGACCCACACATCTCCTCAGATAGACAGCTCTGAGACCCAAACATCTCCTCATATAGACAGCTCTGAGACTCACACATCTCATATAGACAGCTCTGAGGCCCACACATCTCATATAGACAGCTCTGAGACCCAAACATCTCATATAGACAGCTCTGAGACCCACACATCTCATATAGACAGCTCTGAGACCCACACATCTCATATAGACAGCTCTGAGACCCACACATCTCATATAGACAGCTCTGAGACCCACACATCTCATATAGACAGCTCTGAGACCCACACATCTCATATAGACAGCTCTGAGACTCACACATCTCCTCATATAGACAGCTCTGAGGCCCACACATCTCCTCATATAGACAGCTCTGAGGCCCACACATCTCATATAAACAGCTCTGAGACCCAAACATCTCCTCATATAGACAGCTCTGAGACTCACACATCTCCTCATATAGACAGCTCTGAGGCCCACACATCTCCTCATATAGACAGCTCTGAGGCCCACACATCTCATATAAACAGCTCTGAGACCCAAACATCTCCTCATATAGACAGCTCTGAGACCCACACATCTCCTCATATAGACAGCTCTGAGACTCACACATCTCATATAGACAGCTCTGAGGCCCACACATCTCATATAGACAGCTCTGAGACCCAAACATCTCATATAGACAGCTCTGAGACCCACACATCTCATATAGACAGCTCTGAGACCCACACATCTCATATAGACAGCTCTGAGACCCACACATCTCCTCATATAGACAGCTCTGAGACCCACACATCTCCCCATATAGACAGCTCTGAGACCCACACATCTCATATAGACAGCTCTGAGACCCACACATCTCATATAGACAGCTCTGAGACTCACACATCTCCTCATATAGACAGCTCTGAGGACCACACATCTCATATAGACAGCTCTGAGACCCACACATCTCCTCATATAGACAGCTCTGACGCCCACACATCTCCTCATATAAACAGCTCTGAGGCCCACACATCTCCTCATATAGACAGCTCTGAGACCCACACATCTCCTCATATAGACAGCTCTGACGCCCACACATCTCCTCATATAAACAGCTCTGAGACCCACACATCTCCTCATATAGACAGCTCTGAGACCCACACATCTCCTCATATAGACAGCTCTGAGACCCACACATCTCCTCAGATAGACAGCTCTGAGACCCAAACATCTCCTCATATAGACAGCTCTGAGGCCCACACATCTCCTCAGATAGACAGCTCTGAGACCCAAACATCTCCTCATATAGACAGCTCTGAGGCCCACACATCTCCTCATATAGACAGCTCTGAGACCCACACATCTCCTCATATAGACAGCTCTGAGACCCACACATCTCCTCAGATAGACAGCTCTGAGACCCAAACATCTCCTCATATAGACAGCTCTGAGGCCCACACATCTCCTCATATAGACAGCTCTGAGACCCACACATCTCCTCATATAGACAGCTCTGAGACCCACACATCTCCTCAGATAGACAGCTCTGAGACCCAAACATCTCCTCATATAGACAGCTCTGAGGCCCACACATCTCCTCATATAGACAGCTCTGAGACCCACACATCTCCTCATATAGACATCTCTGAGACTCACACATCGCATATAGACAGCTCTGAGACCCACACATCTCCTCATATAGACAGCTCTGAGACTCACACATCTCATATAGACAGCTCTGAGGACCACACATCTCATATAGACAGCTCTGAGACCCAAACATCTCATATAGACAGCTCTGAGACCCACACATCTCATATAGACAGCTCTGAGACCCACACATCTCATATAGACAGCTCTGAGGCCCACACATCTCCTCATATAGACAGCTCTGAGACCCACACATCTCATATAGACAGCTCTGACACCCACACATCTCCTCATATAAACAGCTCTGAGGACCACACATCTCATATAGACAGCTCTGAGACCCACACATCTCCTCATATAGACAGCTCTGAGACCCACACATCTCCTCATATAGACAGCTCTGAGACCCACACATCTCCTCATATAGACAGCTCTGAGACCCACACATCTCCTCATATAAACAGCTCTGAGACCCACACCTCTCCTCATATAGACAGCTCTGAGACTCACACATCTCATATAGACAGCTCTGAGGCCCACACATCTCATATAGACAGCTCTGAGGCCCACACATCTCATATAGACAGCTCTGAGACCCACACATCTCCTCATATAGACAGCTCTGAGGCCCACACATCTCCTCATATAGACAGCTCTGAGACTCACACATCTCATATAGACAGCTCTGAGGCCCACACATCTCCTTATATAGACAGCTCCGAGACTCACACATCTCATATAGACAGCTCTGAGACCCACACATCTCCTCATATAGACAGCTCTGAGGACCACACATCTCATATAGACTGCTCTGAGGACCACACATCTCATATAGACAGCTCTGAGACCCACACATCTCCTCATATAGACAGCTCTGAGACTCACACATCTCATATAGACAGCTCTGAGACCCAGACATCTCCTCATATAGACAGCTCTGACGCCCACACATCTCCTATAGACAGCTCTGAGACCCACACATCTCCTCATATAGACAGCTCTGAGGACCACACATCTCATATAGACAGCTCTGAGACCCACACCTCTCCTCATATAGACAGCTCTGAGGCCCACACATCTCATATAGACAGCTCTGAGACCCACACATCTCATATAGACAGCTCTGAGACCCACACATCTCCCCATATAGACAGCTCTGAGACCCACACATCTCATATAGACAGCTCTGAGACCCACACATCTCATATAGACAGCTCTGAGACTCACACATCTCCTCATATAGACAGATCTGAGGCCCACACATCTCCTCATATAGACAGCACTGAGACTCACACATCTCATATAGACAGCTCTGAGACCCACACATCTCATATAGACAGCTCTGAGACCCACACATCTCATATAGACAGCTCTGAGACTCACACATCTCCTCATATAGACAGCTCTGAGGCCCACACATCTCATATAGACAGCTCTGAGACCCACACATCTCCTCATATAGACAGCTCTGAGGCCCACACATCTCCTCATATAGACAGCTCTGAGACTCACACATCTCATATAGACAGCTCTGAGGCCCACACATCTCCTCATATAGACAGCTCCGAGACTCACACATCTCATATAGACAGCTCTGAGACCCACACATCTCCTCATATAGACAGCTCTGAGGACCACACATCTCATATAGACAGCTCTGAGGACCACACATCTCATATAGACAGCTCTGAGACCCACACATCTCCTCATATAGACAGCTCTGAGACTCACACATCTCATATAGACAGCTCTGAGACCCAGACATCTCCTCATATAGACAGCTCTGACGCCCACACATCTCCTATAGACAGCTCTGAGACCCACACATCTCCTCATATAGACAGCTCTGAGGACCACACATCTCATATAGACAGCTCTGAGACCCACACCTCTCCTCATATAGACAGCTCTGAGGCCCACACATCTCATATAGACAGCTCTGAGACCCACACATCTCATATAGACAGCTCTGAGACCCACACATCTCCCCATATAGACAGCTCTGAGACCCACACATCTCAGATAGACAGTTCTGAGACCCACACATCTCATATAGACAGCTCTGAGACTCACACATCTCCTCATATAGACAGCTCTGAGGCCCACACATCTCCTCATATAGACAGCTCTGAGACTCACACATCTCATATAGACAGCTCTGAGACCCACACATCTCATATAGACAGCTCTGAGACCCACACATCTCATATAGACAGCTCTGAGACTCACACATCTCCTCATATAGACAGCTCTGAGGACCACACATCTCATATAGACAGCTCTGAGGACCACACATCTCATATAGACAGCTCTGAGGCCCACACATCTCCTCATATAGACAGCTCTGAGACCCACACATCTCCTCATATAGACAGCTCTGAGACCCACACATCTCATATAGACAGCTCTGAGACCCACACATCTCATATAGACAGCTCTGAGACTCACACATCTCCTCATATAGACAGCTCTGAGACCCACACATCTCCTCATATAGACAGCTCTGAGACCCACACATCTCATATAGACAGCTCTGAGACTCACACATCTCCTCATATAGACAGCTCTGAGGCCCACACATCTCCTCATATAGACAGCTCTGAGACCCACACATCTCATATAGACAGCTCTGAGACCCACACATCTCAAATAGACAGCTCTGAGACCCACACATCTCCTCATATAGACAGCTCTGAGGCCCACACATCTCCTCATATAAACAGCTCTGAGACCCAAACATCTCCTCATATAGACAGCTCTGAGGCCCACACATCTCCTCATATAAACAGCTCTGAGGCCCACACATCTCCTCATATAAACAGCTCTGAGACCCACACATCTCCTCATATAGACAGCTCTGAGGCCCACACATCTCATATAGACAGCTCTGAGACCCACACATCTCCTATAGACAGCTCTGAGACCCACACATCTCATATAGACAGCTCTGAGACCCACACATCTCCTCATATAGACAGCTCTGAGACTCACACATCTCATATAGACAGCTCTGAGGCCCACACATCTCATATAGACAGCTCTGAGACCCAAACATCTCATATAGACAGCTCTGAGACCCACACATCTCATATAGACAGCTCTGAGACCCACACATCTCATATAGACAGCTCTGAGACCCACACATCTCATATAGACAGCTCTGAGACCCACATATCTCATATAGACAGCTCTGAGACCCACACATCTCATATAGACAGCTCTGAGACTCACACATCTCCTCATATAGACAGCTCTGAGGCCCACACATCTCCTCATATAGACAGCTCTGAGGCCCACACATCTCATATAGACAGCTCTGAGACCCACACATCTCATATAGACAGCTCTGAGACCCACACATCTCATATAGACAGCTCTGAGACTCACACATCTCCTCATATAGACAGCTCTGACACCCACACATCTCCTCATATAAACAGCTCTGAGGACCACACATCTCATATAGACAGCTCTGAGACCCACACATCTCCTCATATAGACAGCTCTGAGACCCACACATCTCCTCATATAGACAGCTCTGAGACCCACACATCTCCTCATATAGACAGCTCTGAGACCCACACATCTCCTCATATAGACAGCTCTGAGACCCACACATCTCCTCATATAAACAGCTCTGAGACCCACACCTCTCCTCATATAGACAGCTCTGAGACTCACACATCTCATATAGACAGCTCTGAGGCCCACACATCTCATATAGACAGCTCTGAGGCCCACACATCTCATATAGACAGCTCTGAGACCCACACATCTCCTCATATAGACAGCTCTGAGGCCCACACATCTCCTCATATAGACAGCTCTGAGACTCACACATCTCATATAGACAGCTCTGAGGCCCACACATCTCCTCATATAGACAGCTCCGAGACTCACACATCTCATATAGACAGCTCTGAGACCCACACATCTCCTCATATAGACAGCTCTGAGGACCACACATCTCATATAGACAGCTCTGAGGACCACACATCTCATATAGACAGCTCTGAGACCCACACATCTCCTCATATAGACAGCTCTGAGACCCACACATCTCCTCATATAGACAGCTCTGAGGACCACACATCTCATATAGACAGCTCTGAGACCCACACCTCTCCTCATATAGACAGCTCTGAGGCCCACACATCTCATATAGACAGCTCTGAGACCCACACATCTCATATAGACAGCTCTGAGACCCACACATCTCCCCATATAGACAGCTCTGAGACCCACACATCTCATATAGACAGCTCTGAGACCCACACATCTCATATAGACAGCTCTGAGACTCACACATCTCCTCATATAGACAGCTCTGAGGCCCACACATCTCCTCATATAGACAGCTCTGAGACTCACACATCTCATATAGACAGCTCTGAGACCCACACATCTCATATAGACAGCTCTGAGACCCACACATCTCATATAGACAGCTCTGAGACTCACACATCTCCTCATATAGACAGCTCTGAGGACCACACATCTCATATAGACAGCTCTGAGGCCCACACATCTCATATAGACAGCTCTGAGACCCACACATCTCCTCATATAGACAGCTCTGAGGCCCACACATCTCCTCATATAGACAGCTCTGAGACTCACACATCTCATATAGACAGCTCTGAGGCCCACACATCTCCTCATATAGACAGCTCCGAGACTCACACATCTCATATAGACAGCTCTGAGACCCACACATCTCCTCATATAGACAGCTCTGAGGACCACACATCTCATATAGACAGCTCTGAGGACCACACATCTCATATAGACAGCTCTGAGACCCACACATCTCCTCATATAGACAGCTCTGAGACTCACACATCTCATATAGACAGCTCTGAGACCCAGACATCTCCTCATATAGACAGCTCTGACGCCCACACATCTCCTATAGACAGCTCTGAGACCCACACATCTCCTCATATAGACAGCTCTGAGGACCACACATCTCATATAGACAGCTCTGAGACCCACACCTCTCCTCATATAGACAGCTCTGAGGCCCACACATCTCATATAGACAGCTCTGAGACCCACACATCTCATATAGACAGCTCTGAGACCCACACATCTCCCCATATAGACAGCTCTGAGACCCACACATCTCATATAGACAGCTCTGAGACCCACACATCTCATATAGACAGCTCTGAGACTCACACATCTCCTCATATAGACAGCTCTGAGGCCCACACATCTCCTCATATAGACAGCTCTGAGACTCACACATCTCATATAGACAGCTCTGAGACCCACACATCTCATATAGACAGCTCTGAGACCCACACATCTCATATAGACAGCTCTGAGACTCACACATCTCCTCATATAGACAGCTCTGAGACCCACACATCTCATATAGACAGCTCTGAGACTCACACATCTCCTCATATAGACAGCTCTGAGGACCACACATCTCATATAGACAGCTCTGAGGACCACACATCTCATATAGACAGCTCTGAGGCCCACACATCTCCTCATATAGACAGCTCTGAGACCCACACATCTCCTCATATAGACAGCTCTGAGACCCACACATCTCATATAGACAGCTCTGAGACCCACACATCTCATATAGACAGCTCTGAGACTCACACATCTCCTCATATAGACAGCTCTGAGACCCACACATCTCCTCATATAGACAGCTCTGAGACCCACACATCTCATATAGACAGCTCTGAGACTCACACATCTCCTCATATAGACAGCTCTGAGGCCCACACATCTCCTCATATAGACAGCTCTGAGACCCACACATCTCATATAGACAGCTCTGAGACCCACACATCTCAAATAGACAGCTCTGAGACCCACACATCTCCTCATATAGACAGCTCTGAGGCCCACACATCTCCTCATATAAACAGCTCTGAGACCCAAACATCTCCTCATATAGACAGCTCTGAGGCCCACACATCTCCTCATATAAACAGCTCTGAGGCCCACACATCTCCTCATATAAACAGCTCTGAGACCCACACATCTCCTCATATAGACAGCTCTGAGGCCCACACATCTCATATAGACAGCTCTGAGACCCACACATCTCCTATAGACAGCTCTGAGACCCACACATCTCATATAGACAGCTCTGAGACCCACACATCTCCTCATATAGACAGCTCTGAGACTCACACATCTCATATAGACAGCTCTGAGGCCCACACATCTCATATAGACAGCTCTGAGACCCAAACATCTCATATAGACAGCTCTGAGACCCACACATCTCATATAGACAGCTCTGAGACCCACACATCTCATATAGACAGCTCTGAGACCCACACATCTCATATAGACAGCTCTGAGACCCACATATCTCATATAGACAGCTCTGAGACCCACACATCTCATATAGACAGCTCTGAGACTCACACATCTCCTCATATAGACAGCTCTGAGGCCCACACATCTCCTCATATAGACAGCTCTGAGGCCCACACATCTCATATAGACAGCTCTGAGACCCACACATCTCATATAGACAGCTCTGAGACCCACACATCTCATATAGACAGCTCTGAGACTCACACATCTCCTCATATAGACAGCTCTGACACCCACACATCTCCTCATATAAACAGCTCTGAGGACCACACATCTCATATAGACAGCTCTGAGACCCACACATCTCCTCATATAGACAGCTCTGAGACCCACACATCTCCTCATATAGACAGCTCTGAGACCCACACATCTCCTCATATAGACAGCTCTGAGACCCACACATCTCCTCATATAGACAGCTCTGAGACCCACACATCTCCTCATATAAACAGCTCTGAGACCCACACCTCTCCTCATATAGACAGCTCTGAGACTCACACATCTCATATAGACAGCTCTGAGGCCCACACATCTCATATAGACAGCTCTGAGGCCCACACATCTCATATAGACAGCTCTGAGACCCACACATCTCCTCATATAGACAGCTCTGAGGCCCACACATCTCCTCATATAGACAGCTCTGAGACTCACACATCTCATATAGACAGCTCTGAGGCCCACACATCTCCTCATATAGACAGCTCCGAGACTCACACATCTCATATAGACAGCTCTGAGACCCACACATCTCCTCATATAGACAGCTCTGAGGACCACACATCTCATATAGACAGCTCTGAGGACCACACATCTCATATAGACAGCTCTGAGACCCACACATCTCCTCATATAGACAGCTCTGAGACTCACACATCTCATATAGACAGCTCTGAGACCCAGACATCTCCTCATATAGACAGCTCTGACGCCCACACATCTCCTATAGACAGCTCTGAGACCCACACATCTCCTCATATAGACAGCTCTGAGGACCACACATCTCATATAGACAGCTCTGAGACCCACACCTCTCCTCATATAGACAGCTCTGAGGCCCACACATCTCATATAGACAGCTCTGAGACCCACACATCTCATATAGACAGCTCTGAGACCCACACATCTCCCCATATAGACAGCTCTGAGACCCACACATCTCATATAGACAGCTCTGAGACCCACACATCTCATATAGACAGCTCTGAGACTCACACATCTCCTCATATAGACAGCTCTGAGGCCCACACATCTCCTCATATAGACAGCTCTGAGACTCACACATCTCATATAGACAGCTCTGAGACCCACACATCTCATATAGACAGCTCTGAGACCCACACATCTCATATAGACAGCTCTGAGACTCACACATCTCCTCATATAGACAGCTCTGAGGACCACACATCTCATATAGACAGCTCTGAGGCCCACACATCTCATATAGACAGCTCTGAGACCCACACATCTCCTCATATAGACAGCTCTGAGGCCCACACATCTCCTCATATAGACAGCTCTGAGACTCACACATCTCATATAGACAGCTCTGAGGCCCACACATCTCCTCATATAGACAGCTCCGAGACTCACACATCTCATATAGACAGCTCTGAGACCCACACATCTCCTCATATAGACAGCTCTGAGGACCACACATCTCATATAGACAGCTCTGAGGACCACACATCTCATATAGACAGCTCTGAGACCCACACATCTCCTCATATAGACAGCTCTGAGACTCACACATCTCATATAGACAGCTCTGAGACCCAGACATCTCCTCATATAGACAGCTCTGACGCCCACACATCTCCTATAGACAGCTCTGAGACCCACACATCTCCTCATATAGACAGCTCTGAGGACCACACATCTCATATAGACAGCTCTGAGACCCACACCTCTCCTCATATAGACAGCTCTGAGGCCCACACATCTCATATAGACAGCTCTGAGACCCACACATCTCATATAGACAGCTCTGAGACCCACACATCTCCCCATATAGACAGCTCTGAGACCCACACATCTCATATAGACAGCTCTGAGACCCACACATCTCATATAGACAGCTCTGAGACTCACACATCTCCTCATATAGACAGCTCTGAGGCCCACACATCTCCTCATATAGACAGCTCTGAGACTCACACATCTCATATAGACAGCTCTGAGACCCACACATCTCATATAGACAGCTCTGAGACCCACACATCTCATATAGACAGCTCTGAGACTCACACATCTCCTCATATAGACAGCTCTGAGGACCACACATCTCATATAGACAGCTCTGAGGACCACACATCTCATATAGACAGCTCTGAGGCCCACACATCTCCTCATATAGACAGCTCTGAGACCCACACATCTCCTCATATAGACAGCTCTGAGACCCACACATCTCATATAGACAGCTCTGAGACCCACACATCTCATATAGACAGCTCTGAGACTCACACATCTCCTCATATAGACAGCTCTGAGACCCACACATCTCCTCATATAGACAGCTCTGAGACCCACACATCTCATATAGACAGCTCTGAGACTCACACATCTCCTCATATAGACAGCTCTGAGGCCCACACATCTCCTCATATAGACAGCTCTGAGACCCACACATCTCATATAGACAGCTCTGAGACCCACACATCTCAAATAGACAGCTCTGAGACCCACACATCTCCTCATATAGACAGCTCTGAGGCCCACACATCTCCTCATATAAACAGCTCTGAGACCCAAACATCTCCTCATATAGACAGCTCTGAGGCCCACACATCTCCTCATATAAACAGCTCTGAGGCCCACACATCTCCTCATATAAACAGCTCTGAGACCCACACATCTCCTCATATAGACAGCTCTGAGGCCCACACATCTCATATAGACAGCTCTGAGACCCACACCTCCTATAGACAGCTCTGAGACCCACACATCTCATATAGACAGCTCTGAGACCCACACATATCCTCATATAGACAGCTCTGAGACTCACACATCTCATATAGACAGCTCTGAGGCCCACACATCTCATATAGACAGCTCTGAGACCCAAACATCTCATATAGACAGCTCTGAGACCCACACATCTCATATAGACAGCTCTGAGACCCACACATCTCATATAGACAGCTCTGAGACCCACACATCTCATATAGACAGCTCTGAGACCCACACATCTCATATAGACAGCTCTGAGACCCACACATCTCATATAGACAGCTCTGAGACTCACACATCTCCTCATATAGACAGCTCTGAGGCCCACACATCTCCTCATATAGACAGCTCTGAGGCCCACACATCTCATATAGACAGCTCTGAGACCCACACATCTCATATAGACAGCTCTGAGACCCACACATCTCATATAGACAGCTCTGAGACTCACACATCTCCTCATATAGACAGCTCTGAGACCCACACATCTCCTCATATAAACAGCTCTGAGGACCACACATCTCATATAGACAGCTCTGAGACCCACACATCTCCTCATATAGACAGCTCTGAGGACCACACATCTCCCCATATAGACAGCTCTGAGACCCACACATCTCATATAGACAGCTCTGAGACCCACACATCTCATATAGACAGCTCTGAGACCCACACATCTCATATAGACAGCTCTGAGACTCACACATCTCCTCATATAGACAGCTCTGAGACCCACACATCTCCTCATATAGACAGCTCTGAGACCCACACATCTCATATAGACAGCTCTGAGACTCACACATCTCCTCATATAGACAGCTCTGAGGCCCACACATCTCCTCATATAGACAGCTCTGAGACCCACACATCTCATATAGACAGCTCTGAGACCCACACATCTCAAATAGACAGCTCTGAGACCCACACATCTCCTCATATAGACAGCTCTGAGGCCCACACATCTCCTCATATAAACAGCTCTGAGACCCAAACATCTCCTCATATAGACAGCTCTGAGAACCACACATCTCCTCATATAAACAGCTCTGAGGCCCACACATCTCCTCATATAAACAGCTCTGAGACCCACACATCTCCTCATATAGACAGCTCTGAGGCCCACACATCTCATATAGACAGCTCTGAGACCCACACATCTCCTATAGACAGCTCTGAGACCCACACATCTCATATAGACAGCTCTGAGACCCACACATCTCCTCATATAGACAGCTCTGAGACTCACACATCTCATATAGACAGCTCTGAGGCCCACACATCTCATATAGAAAGCTCTGAGACCCAAACATCTCATATAGACAGCTCTGAGACCCACACATCTCATATAGACAGCTCTGAGACCCACACATCTCATATAGACAGCTCTGAGACCCACACATCTCATATAGACAGCTCTGAGACCCACACATCTCATATAGACAGCTCTGAGACCCACACATCTCATATAGACAGCTCTGAGACTCACACATCTCCTCATATAGACAGCTCTGAGGCCCACACATCTCCTCATATAGACAGCTCTGAGGCCCACACATCTCATATAGACAGCTCTGAGACCCACACATCTCATATAGACAGCTCTGAGACCCACACATCTCATATAGACAGCTCTGAGACTCACACATCTCCTCATATAGACAGCTCTGAGACCCACACATCTCCTCATATAAACAGCTCTGAGGACCACACATCTCATATAGACAGCTCTGAGACCCACACATCTCCTCATATAGACAGCTCTGAGGACCACACATCTCCCCATATAGACAGCTCTGAGACCCACACATCTCATATAGACAGCTCTGAGACCCACACATATCCTCATATAGACAGCTCTGAGACTCACACATCTCATATAGACAGCTCTGAGGCCCACACATCTCATATAGACAGCTCTGAGACCCAAACATCTCATATAGACAGCTCTGAGACCCACACATCTCATATAGACAGCTCTGAGACCCACACATCTCATATAGACAGCTCTGAGACCCACACATCTCATATAGACAGCTCTGAGACCCACACATCTCATATAGACAGCTCTGAGACCCACACATCTCATATAGACAGCTCTGAGACTCACACATCTCCTCATATAGACAGCTCTGAGGCCCACACCTCTCCTCATATAGACAGCTCTGAGGCCCACACATCTCATATAGACAGCTCTGAGACCCACACATCTCATATAGACAGCTCTGAGACCCACACATCTCATATAGACAGCTCTGAGACTCACACATCTCCTCATATAGACAGCTCTGAGACCCACACATCTCCTCATATAAACAGCTCTGAGGACCACACATCTCATATAGACAGCTCTGAGACCCACACATCTCCTCATATAGACAGCTCTGAGGACCACACATCTCCCCATATAGACAGCTCTGAGACCCACACATCTCATATAGACAGCTCTGAGACCCACACATCTCATATAGACAGCTCTGAGACCCACACATCTCATATAGACAGCTCTGAGACTCACACATCTCCTCATATAGACAGCTCTGAGACCCACACATCTCCTCATATAGACAGCTCTGAGACCCACACATCTCATATAGACAGCTCTGAGACTCACACATCTCCTCATATAGACAGCTCTGAGGCCCACACATCTCCTCATATAGACAGCTCTGAGACCCACACATCTCATATAGACAGCTCTGAGACCCACACATCTCAAATAGACAGCTCTGAGACCCACACATCTCCTCATATAGACAGCTCTGAGGCCCACACATCTCCTCATATAAACAGCTCTGAGACCCAAACATCTCCTCATATAGACAGCTCTGAGGCCCACACATCTCCTCATATAAACAGCTCTGAGGCCCACACATCTCCTCATATAAACAGCTCTGAGACCCACACATCTCCTCATATAGACAGCTCTGAGGCCCACACATCTCATATAGACAGCTCTGAGACCCACACATCTCCTATAGACAGCTCTGAGACCCACACATCTCATATAGACAGCTCTGAGACCCACACATCTCCTCATATAGACAGCTCTGAGACTCACACATCTCATATAGACAGCTCTGAGGCCCACACATCTCATATAGAAAGCTCTGAGACCCAAACATCTCATATAGACAGCTCTGAGACCCACACATCTCATATAGACAGCTCTGAGACCCACACATCTCATATAGACAGCTCTGAGACCCACACATCTCATATAGACAGCTCTGAGACCCACACATCTCATATAGACAGCTCTGAGACCCACACATCTCATATAGACAGCTCTGAGACTCACACATCTCCTCATATAGACAGCTCTGAGGCCCACACATCTCCTCATATAGACAGCTCTGAGGCCCACACATCTCATATAGACAGCTCTGAGACCCACACATCTCATATAGACAGCTCTGAGACCCACACATCTCATATAGACAGCTCTGAGACTCACACATCTCCTCATATAGACAGCTCTGAGACCCACACATCTCCTCATATAAACAGCTCTGAGGACCACACATCTCATATAGACAGCTCTGAGACCCACACATCTCCTCATATAGACAGCTCTGAGGACCACACATCTCCCCATATAGACAGCTCTGAGACCCACACATCTCATATAGACAGCTCTGAGACCCACACATCTCATATAGACAGCTCTGAGACCCACACATCTCCTCATATAGACAGCTCTGAGACTCACACATCTCCTCATATAGACAGCTCTGAGACCCACACATCTCCTCATATAGACAGCTCTGAGGCCCACACATCTCCTCATATAGACAGCTCTGAGACCCACACATCTCCTCATATAGACAGCTCTGAGACCCACACATCTCCTCATATAGACAGCTCTGAGACCCACACATCTCCTCATATAGACAGCTCTGAGACCCACACATCTCCTCATATAGACAGCTCTGAGACCCACACATCTCCTCATATAGACAGCTCTGAGACCCACACATCTCATATAGACAGCTCTGAGGCCCACACATCTCCTCATATAGACAGCTCTGAGACCCACACATCTCATATAGACAGCTCTGAGACCCATACATCTCATATAGACAGCTCTGAGACCCACACATCT
>NC_048582.1:71460060-71487560 GCF_013265735.2 Oncorhynchus mykiss
GTTGTCAGTTTAACACCGGAGGGAGAGATTGATGGATCATGAGAGAACACAGGACCACTGAGAACGACAGACACCAGACAGAGGAAGGGAGGAGGGGGGAGGGAGGGATGGAGGGATAGGCTGAGAGACAGAGTGGAGAGGAGAGGCTAGAGAGAGTGGAGAGGAGGAGAGGACGCGAGAGAGTGGAGAGGAGGAGAGGAGGAGAGGAGAGGGTATAGACAGGGGAGAGGAGGAGAGGAGGGGGTAGAGATAGGGTAGAGAGGAGGAGAGGAGAGGGTAGAGACAGGGTGAAGAGGAGGAGAGAAGGAGACGAGGAGAGGAGAGGGTAGAGACAGGGTGGAGAGGAGGAGACGAGGAGACGAGGAGAGGAGAGGGTATAGACAGGGTGGAGAGGAAGAGAGGAGAGGGTATAGACAGAGTGGAGAGGAGGAGAGGAGAGGGTCGAGGCAGGGTGGAGAGGAGGAGAGGAGGAGAGGGTATAGACAGGGGAAGAGGAGGAGAGGAGAGGGTATAGACAGAGGGGAGAGGAGGAGAGGAGAGGGTAGAGACAGGGGGAGAGGAGGAGAGGAGGAGAGGAGAGGGTAGAGACAGGGGGGAGAGGAGGAGAGGAGGGGAGGAGGGGGTTGAGACAGGGTGGAGAGGAGAAGAGGAGGAGATGTAAGGTGGGTGTCTGAGGGTCACAGCTGTGTGACTTCACTGTCTGGACGGGAGTATGTGGTGCTGGGGTTTGGTGAGTTCAATATTCACGTGGAGGAGTTCACAGACCCACTCCAAATGGCTTTCAAAGCCACCATCGACTCAGTGGGTTTTGTCCAACACATCTTGGGATCTACGCAATGCAACAATCAAACCCTGGATCCCTTCCAATTGGCTCATTCATTCCCCCTTCCTGTCCCCTGCAACTATTCCCCAGGTCGTTGTCGTAAATGAGCATGTGTTCTCAGTTAATTTACCTGGTGAGGGTTGAATAAAATGTAAAATAGAGGTAAAGGTTTTTCCTGGACTGTCGCTCATCTGCTTCTGTAAATCCCAGCTCTGTGGAGCGAACGGTTCAACGTTGTCCCATGGACAGATACTCCAATCTCCGCTGTGGATCTTTGCAGCTCCTTCAGGGTTATCTTTGGTCTCTTTGCTGCCTCTATGATTAATGCCCTCCTTGCCTGGTCCATGAGTTTTGGTGGACGGCCCACTCTTGGCAGGTTTGTTGTGGTGCCATATTCTTTCATTTTTTAATAATGGATTTATTGGTGCTCCGTGGGATGTTCACAGTTTCTGATATTTTTTTTATACCCCAACCCTGATCTGTACCTCTCCACAACTTTGTCCCTGACCTGTTTGGAGAGCTCCTTGGTCTTCATGGTGCTGCTTGCTTGGTGGTGTTGCAGACTCTGGGGCCTTTCAGAACAGGTATATACAGTATCACAAAAGTGAGTACACCCCTCACATTTTTGTAAATATTTGAGTATATCTTTTCATGTGACAACACTGAAGAAATGACACTTTGCTACAATGTAAAGTAGTGAGTGAACAGCTTGTATAACAGTGTAAATTTGCTGTCCCCTCAAAATAACATTAATGTCTAAACCTCTGGCAACAAAAGTGAGTACACCCCTAAGTGAAAATGTCCAAATTGGGCCCAAAGTGTCAATATTTTGTGGCCACCATCATCTTCCAGCACTGCTTTAACCTGTTAGATCTCTACGGGCGCTATTTCATTTTTGGATAAAAAACGTTCCCGTTTTAAGCGCGATATTTTGTCACGAAAAGATGCTCGACTATGCATATTCTTGACAGTTTTGGAAAGGAAACACTCTGAAGTTTCAGAATCTGCAAAGATTTTGTCTGTAAGTGCCCCAGAACTCATTCTACAGGCGAAACCAAGATGATGCATCAACCAGGAATTAGCAGAATTTCTGAAGCTCTGTTTTCCATTGTCTCCTTATATGGCTGTGATTGCGCAAGGGATGAGCCTACACTTTCTGTCGTTCGCCCAAGGTCTTAGCAGCATTGTGACGTATTTGTAGGCATATCATTGGAAGATTGACCATAAGAGACTACATTTTCCAAGTGTCCGCCTGGTGTCCTGCGTGGAATTCGGTGCGCAATTGCCAGCTGCTCGTACTTTTCCATTTGATATAGGGGCGAAACCATGTGTCCAAGAACGATGTATCAATGAAGAGATATGTGAAAAACACCTTGATGATTGATTCTAAACAACGTTTGCCATGTTTTCAGTCGATATTATGGAGTTAATTTGGAAAAAAGTTCGCGTTTTGAGGACTGAATTTTCAGATTTTTTTTGGTAGCCAAATGTGATGTATAAAACGGAGCTATTTCTAATACACAAATAATCTTTTTGGAAAAACTGAGCATCTGCTATCTAACTGAGAGTATCCTCATTGAAAACATCAGAAGTTCTTCAAAGGTAAATGATTTTATTTGAAGGCTTTTATGTTTTTGTTGAAATGTTGCGTGCTGGATGCTAACGCTAATGCTAACGCTAAATGCTAACGCTAGCTAGCTACTTTTACACAAATGATTGTTTTCCTATGGTTGAGAAGCATATTTTGAAAATCTGAGATGACAGTGTTGTTTACAAAAGGCTAAGCTTGAGAGATGGCATATTTATTTCATTTCATTTGCGATTTTCATGAATAGTTAACGTTGTGTTATGCTAATAAGCTTGCTGATAGATTTACACAATCCTGGATACAGGGGTTTTTTCATAGCTAAACGTGACGCAGAAAACGGAGCGATTTGTCCTAAACAAATAATCTTTCAGGAAAAACTGAACATTTGCTATCTGAGAGTCTCCTCATTGAAAACATCTGAAGTTCTTCAAAGGTAAATGATTTTATTTGAATGCTTTTCTGTTTTTTTGTGTAAATGTTGCCAGCTGAATGCTAATGCTAAATGCTACGTTAGCCATCAATACTGTTACACAAATGCTTGTTTTGCAATGGTTGAGAAGCATATTTTGAAAATCTGAGATGACAGTGTTGTTAACAAAAGGCTAAGCTTGAGAGCTAGCATATTTATTTCATTTCATTTGCGATTTTCATGAATAGTTAACGTTGCGTTATGGTAATGAGCTTGAGTCTGTATTCACGATCCCGGATCCGGGATGGGGAGATCAGAAAGGTTAACCGTCATGGAGTTCACCAGAGCTTCACAGGTTGCCACTGGAGCCCTCTTCCACTCCTCCATGACGACATCACGGAGCTGGTGGATGTTAGAGACCTTGCACTCCTCCACCTTCCGTTTGAGGATGCCCCACAGATGCTCAATAGGGTTTAGGTCTGGAGACATGCTTGGCCAGTCCATCACCTTTATCCTCAGCTTCTTTAGCAAGGCAGTGGTCGTCTTGCAGGTGTGTTTGGGGTCGTTATCATGTCGGAACACTGCCCTGCGGCCCAGTCTCCGAAGGGAGGGGATCATGCTCTGCTTCAGTATGTCACAGTACATGTTGGCATTCATGGTTCCCTCAATGAACTGTAGCTCCCCAGTGCCGGCAGCACTCATGCAGCCCCAGACCATGACACTCCCACCGCTTGACTGTAGGCAAGACACACTTGTCTTTGTACTCCTCACCTGGTTGCCGCCACACATGCTTGACACCATCTGAACCACATAAGTTTATCTTGGTCTCATCAGACCACAGGACATGGTTCCAGTAATCCATGTCATTAGTCTGCTTGTCTTCAGCAAACTGTTTTCGGGCTTTCTTGTGCATCAACTTTAGAAGAGGCTTCCTTTTGGAAGCCATGCAGACCAATTTGATGCAGTGTACGGCGTATGGTCTGAGCACAGACATTTTCACTTAGGGATGTACTCACTTGAGCTTGATGAGCTTGGAGGGTACTATGGTGTTTAATGCTGAGCTATAGTCAATGAACATAGGTATTCCTCTTGCCCAGATGGGATTGGTTTCCATTCCTGATGAACTCATTCACTGTGTCTGTGTTATGCAACCCGGAATATATCCCAGTCCATGTGATCAAAACAATATTTAAGCATGGATTCCGATTGGTCACACCAGTTCCTGCACGCTTATCCCAATCACAAGTAGCTAACCATGAAACATACAAACCTTTCTTTATGGCTGTATGGATGGGGACAGTATATCCAGAGAGTTCTTTATTCCTCTCTGTACGATGCACTGAGAACCCAGCTGGCTGTATGGATGGGGACAGTATATCCAGAGAGTTCTTTATTCCTGTCTGTACGATGCACTGAGAACCCAGCTGGCTGTATGGACGGGGACAGTATATCCAGAGAGTTCTTTATTCCTGTCTGTACGATGCACTGAGAACCCAGCTGGCTGTATGGACGGGGACAGTATATCCAGAGAGTTCTTTATTCCTGTCTGTACGATGCACTGAGAATCCAGCCGGCTGTATGGATGGGGACAGTATATCCAGAGAGTTCTTTATTCCTGTCTGTACGATGCACTGAGAACCCAGCTGGCTGTATGGACGGGGACAGTATATCCAGAGAGATCTTTATTCCTGTCTGTACGATGCACTGAGAACCCAGCTGGCTGTATGGACGGGGACAGTATATCCAGAGAGTTCTTTATTCCTGTCTGTACGATGCACTGAGAACCCAGCTGGCTGTATGGATGGGGACAGTATATCCAGAGAGTTCTTTATTCCTGTCTGTACGATGCACTGAGAACCCAGCTGGCTGTATGGATGGGGACAGTATATCCAGAGAGTTCTTTATTCCTGTCTGTACGATGCACTGAGAATGGATGAGGACAGTATATCCGGATGAGGACAGTATATCCGGATGAGGACAGTATATCCGGATGAGGACAGTATATCCGGATGAGGACAGTATATCCGGATGAGGACAGTATATCCGGATGAGGACAGTATATCCGGATGAGGACTGTATATCCGGATGAGGACTGTATATCCGGATGAGGACAGTATATCCGGATGAGGACAGTATATCCGGATGAGGACAGTATATCCGGATGAGGACAGTATATCCGGATGCGGACAGTATATCCAGAGAGTTCTTTATTGCGGTCTGTACGATGCACTGAGAATGGATGAGGACAGTATATCCGGATGAGGACAGTATATCCGGATGAGGACTGTATATCCGGATGAGGACAGTATATCCGGATGAGGACAGTATATCCGGACGAGGACAGTATATCCGGACGAGGACAGTATACCCGGATGAGGACAGTATATCCGGATGAGGACAGTATATCCGGATGAGGACAGTATACCCGGATGAGGACAGTATACCCGGACGAGGACAGTATATCCGGAGATACTCTGTTTCACGGAATCAGGAGCATGTTACAGTCCCTGATGCCTGATTGTGTGCCTCCTGAGTCGGACTTCTTCTCTACCATCTGCATCTTGAAGCAGCTTCAGGGATAAGTTCAATTAGGATCCAATTCTGGAAAGTCGTATTTCTGGTTGTAACGCTAGTGAGTTACTGCCACGCTGGTATCCAAAAGTTATTTCTGGCTGTATGTAACAATAAAGATTCTTAGGAGCTATCACTATACAAAACACAAAAAAACTTTCTCTTTGGTCCTGCCTTACATACCTACACTTATGCTACTGCCACAAGACGCAGGCCTCCTTACTGTCCCTAGAATATCTAAGCAAATTTCTAAGCAAACAGGTTGAGGCAGGGATTTCTCATATAGAGATACATTTTCATGGAATGGTCTGCCGATCCATGTGAAAGACGCAGACTCGGTCTCGACCTTTAAGTCTTCACTGAAGACTCATCTCTTCAGTAGGTTTTATGGTTGAGTGTAGTCTGGCCCAGAGGTGTTAAGGTGAACGAAAAGGCACTGGAGGGACAAACCACCCCTGTTGTCTCTGCCTGGCCTGTTCCCCTCTCTCCACTGGGATTCTCTGCCTCTAACCCCATTACTGAGTCACTGGCTTACTGGTGCTCTTCCATGCCGTCCCTAGGCGGGGTGCAATGACATCGTGCCACATCGCTATGCGCCTCTCTATGTTGTAACAATGCGGAGGGCTCCACATAGCTCCGCATTGACATGAAAGGCGAAAGGTCCTGCATAAGCAAAAAACTAACTTTCTTGACAACTTCCTTCACAATAGTTCTACTATTCTCCGCGACTTCTGCAGAGGCCTGTGAGAGAGAGAGATTGTGACGGATCATAAGGGCCGAGGGGTTGGAGGATCAGAGACCTGGAGTGGGGTTGCATTGCCTGCTCTGTGAGTTGGAGGGGATCGTGATCGTGCAGGGTACAATAAATTAGAAGGGTTGCAGCAAAAAAATGGAGGAAAACGAAACTTCTGGCGTCAAAAACGACATCCCATTTTTCCAAAACAGTTGAGCGTCTCTGACCAACTGTCTCCTCAACTTTCTCAGAACGATCTTCTTGACTCTAACCAGTCAGGCTTCAAGATGGGTCACCCCACCGCTCTTCTCTGAGGCATTGAGGCACTCCAAAAAGTAGTTGAGCAGTCAACAAGCAGTTGACTCTCTCTCCTCTGTTCTCATCCTCCTAGATCTATCTGCTACTTCGACACTGTGAACCCTCAGATTCTCTTCTCTCAGGGCTGGGCGTCTCAGGTTCTGCACACTTTTGGATTGCTAGCTGACAGGTAATCCTACCAGGTGATGTGGAGAGGATCTGTGTCATGTGTGGTCATGTAGTGTTGCTACCATGCTGTGTTGTCATGTGGTGTTGCTACCATGCTGTGTTGTCATGTAGTGTGGCTACCATGCTGTGTTGTCATGTGGTGTTGCTACCATGCTGAGTTGTCATGTGTCACTGCAGTGTTATGTTGTTGTCTTAGGTCACTCTTTATGTACTGTTGTGGTTGTCTCTCTTGTCATGATGTGTGTTTTGTCCTATATATATTTGTTTTTATCCCAGCAACCGTCCATGCAGACCCTTTGCCTTTTGGTAGGCCATGATTGTTTAACTTGCCTAGTTAAACACATGTTAAATAAAACATTTAAAAAGCTGGTGCTCTCATGCATGGTTCAGTGTTGCTTGCCTCAAAGAGTGCATAGAAGGCATTTAGTCTGGTAGACTTGCGTCACTGGGCAGCTCATGGCTGGGTTTCCCTTTGTAATCCATGATAGTTTGCAAGCCCTGCCACGAGTGTCAGAACCGGTGTAGATTCCATCTTAGTCCTGTATTAATGTTTGCCTGTTTGATTCCTTGTTGGAGGTCATAACGGGGATTTCTTATAAGGGTCCAGATTAATGTTTCGCTCCTTGAAAGTAGCAGATCTACCCTTTAGCTCAGTGTGGATGTTGCCTGTATTCCATGGCTTCTGGTTGGGATATGTGCGTAAGGTCACTGTGGGGACGATGTCCTTGATGAACTTATTGATGAAGCCAGTGACTGATCTGATCTGGTAAACTCCTCAATGCCATCGGATGAATCCCAGAACATATTCCAGTCTGGGATAGCAAAACAGTCCTGTAGCGTAGCATCCGCGTCATCTGATCACTTCCATATTGAGCGAGACTGGTACTTCCTGGTTTAGTTTTAGCTTGCAAGCAGGAATCTGGAGGATAGAGTTATGGTCAGATTTGCCAAATGGGGGGGTGAGGGAGAGCTTGGTATGCATCTCTGTGTGTGGAGTAAAGGAGGACTAGAGTTTTTTTTTCCCCTCGGAAATGAAATGCACATGTGAAATGAGGTAAAACGGATTTAAGTTGAAAAGTTTTATAGTCCCTGGACACTAGGAACGCTGCTTCGAATAACAATTTTCTTGTTGAGTCTGGTCTTAGCGCCAGCATCTGTCTGTGGTGGTAAATAGACAGCTATGAAAAATAAAGATATACTCTCTTTGTAAATAGTGTGGTCAATACCTTATCATGGCGTACTCTACCTCAGCAAAACCTTTGGATCGCACAACAGCTGTTACTGGAGGCAGATGTTCTATCTTGACTGTTTCGTTTTTTTCACATTTGTTGTTTTAGTATTTAGTAGTGTTCACGTTTATGGTCTTGGTTAAACACGTTGAACACTAACCACGCTGCGCTTTGGTCCGATCCTTCGTCCACAGAAGAAAGCCATTACAAGATATTACATTTTTGAAAGTCCCCTTGATAGGATCGTCTCAAACCGAGCTCATCCCGTCTATCCCTTAACCCTCCTGTTGTGTTCGTTTCATGTTAATTAATTCTGTGTCCCTGGTCCAAAATGACCACCCCATTATAGCTGATTATAAATACATAATAATACATATATTATCACCTAATGTTGTGATAGATGTTTTTTATTTATCAAAAAAGCTTTATATACCAGAGCTGTGAGAAAAGTTCTATATATTATTGAAACAATGTTGTGATTGTTTGTGAGAATGCCAACAGTTGTGGTTCCCGTGGGGGAAAGATTCTATTGGGGAAAGGTTGCCGAGGGGGTTCCCATGGAAGTCAAGAAGGGGAGTGAGGTGTGTGTGTGTGTGTGTGTGTGTGTGTGTGTGTGTGTGTGTGTGTGTGTGCTCGCTCAAACACACGTTCATGTGAGGGTCTGGAAAAGGAAGTATGTCCATCTGATGAATGGGCATGTGCCTGAACTCAATTATATAGAGTAATTGTAGTCTCACCCATTCATTTCTAATGACCGGTCATTTTTTAACCGTTAACAACACAGGTGTACAAAAGTTAAATAAAACACCCAAAATGTAATGAAAATCATCAAAATGTATTTTGTGTGTTCAGATGCCCTGTGAAAAAAAAAAGTCATGAAACCTGATGACAATCAGATTAAATGAACTACACAGAGAGAAAACGTGTAAATCGGTCCAATCCGACCTTGAACACAGCAGGAGGGTTAACCTCTGTCTACACGATGGCCAGTAGAACAGATGGAAGAGTTACCCACCCGGATCTGCGAATGACGGGGCGTTTGAGAAAGTTGGGGAGACAGTTGGTCACTAAATCTTCCTCCTTGCTCTAATATAACTGTTATGTGACTGCTAAATGCCTGTGTATAATATTAATGAACTCCTTTAAAAGCCTTTAAAAGCTTCTTCACTTCCATGCAAGAAACCCGGCCAAAACAGCTACATCATCCTCAAATACCCTACACAACACTAAATCACCCACAAATAGCTGGCATAATGTACTTATATATATATATATATTTTTTTTTAAACGCTGACCTTTAGCGCACATAATTTACAACCTGAGGTGGTAATCATAATTTATATACTCTAAACATGTCACTGTTTAGCATAAACTAGCATAAGGCTTCACATTGACTACAATTTGTCTAGGGGGTGTCCTATGAGCAAGGGGCTGGAGTAACGGTGATATTTGTAAAAAACTTATGAGGGTCTCTCTCTCTCTCTCTCTTTCTCTCTAGAGAGAGAGAGGCAGAAGTGATTAATCTCATCCCTGGGCATCTCACCAGATCATCGCCCACCTAGCTAGCTTGGAATACCATGCTATTGTTTGAGGTGAGTGCAGAATTTTGAACATGAAAAGTTATTAATAAACAAATTAGGCGACTCAGGGATGCTGGCCTTCTAGGCAGAGTTCCTCTGTCCAGTCTCAACGTCAACAGTGAAGAGGCGACTCCGGGATGTTGGCCTACTAGGCAGAGTTCCTCTGTCCAGTCTTAACGTCAACAGTGAAGAGGCGACTCCCGGGATGTTGGCCTTCTAGGCAGAGTTCCTCTGTCCAGTCTCAGTGTTAACAGTGAAGAGGCGACTCCCGGGATGTTGGCCTTCTAGGCAGAGTTCCTCTGTCCAGTGTCTGTGTTCTTTTGCCCTTCTTACTATTTTCATTATATTGGCCAGTCTGAAATATGGCATTTTCTTTGCAACTATGTCTATAACTTACATAGAACTCAGAGATAGCTTATAGGTCTATAAGTTCCATAGATCTCAGAGATAGAACTCAGAGATAGCTTATAGGTTTATAACTTCCATAGAACTCAGAGATAGCTTATAGGTTTATAACTTCCATATAACTCAGAGATAGCCTATAGGTCTATAACTTCCATAGATCTCAGAGATAGCCTATAGGTCTATAACTTCCATAGATCTCAGAGATAGCCTATAGGTATATAACTTCCATAGAACTCAGAGATAGCCTATAGGTCTATAACTTCCATAGATCTCAGAGATAGAACTCAGAGATAGCCTATAGGTTTATAACTTCCATAGAACTCAGAGATAGCCTATAGGTCTATAACTTCCATAGATCTCAGAGATAGCCTATAGGTCTATAACTTCCATAGAACTCAGAGATAGCCTATAGGTATATAACTTCCATAGAACTCAGAGATAGCCTATAGGTCTATAACTTCCATAGAACTCAGAGATAGCCTATAGGTCTATAACTTCCATAGATCTCAGAGATAGCCTATAGGTCTATAACTTCCATAGAACTCAGAGATAGCCTATAGGTCACATATGTCAGAGTCAAGGCCCGCGGGCCACATCCGGCCCGCAAGAAGGTTTTTTACGGCCCCTGGGATGATCTTGATTTATTATTAGAACCGGCCCGCAGCAAGCCGGCAGCCCGCAGATCTTTTACATGCACCAATACTACATTTCCCACAATGCAAAGGTGACGCACCGAGCAGTAGGCTGCTTCATTTCAATATTTATTGGCACAGCAGTCGTCAGCATCACAGTAAAATTAACTTTCAGATACCCATCAAAAATGGCAAAACGGAAGGTGGATACTGAGAACCGGGGGTTTCAAACAAGGTGGGAGTCGGAGTATATGTTCACGAAGGTAGCTGGAAAACCTGTGTGTCTTCTGTGTGGAGAAAGTGTGGCGGTACTGAAAGAGTATAATCTGAGACGACATTATGAAACGAAACACGCGGACAAAAACAAGAATATGGACATGGAACAAAGGCTACAAAAGGCAGAGGAATTAAAACGAGGCCTCAAATCTCGACAGGCTCTGTTCAAAAAAGCCAAATCACAAGGCCAGGCTGCTGTCAAGGCCAGTTTTATTTTGGCAGAAGAGATCGCTAAATCAGCCCGGCCATTTACGGAGGGGGATTTCATCAAAAACTGCATGATTAAAGTTTGTGACGAAGTTTGCCCAGAAAAAAGGCAACTCTTTTTAAATGTGAGTCTGAGCAGAAACACCATTGCCGAGAGAGTAGACCAGTTGTCCATCAATCTAAAAGAGCAGCTTGTGAAAAAGGGAAAAGATTTTATTGCATATTCCTTGGCTGTGGATGAGAGCACCGACATTTCTGACATTGCCCAGTTGTCAATTTTCATCCGCGGAGTGGACTCCAACCTAAGCGTGACAGAGGAGTTTTTGGCTTTACGTCCTATGCATGGCACAACTACGGGGCATGATTTGTATGAAGAGGTGTCAAGATGTGTAAATGAGATGGAGCTGCCTTGGGAAAAACTCGTGGGTTTGACAACCGACGGAGCACCTGCGATGTGTGGACACAGGAGCGGACTGGTGGCGAAGATACGGGAAAAGATGCAAGAGGAAAACGCGACAGGTGAGCTGACAGCTTATCATTGTATCATACACCAGGAAGCGTTGTGCGGTAAAGCCTTGAAAATGGAGCATGTAATGAGCATCATCACGCGCACAGTTAACTTTATCAGAGCCAAAGGTTTGAATCACCGCCAGTTCAAGGCATTTCTGACGGAGTTAGAAACGGAGCATGGTGATTTGCCTTATCACACAGAGGTGCGATGGCTAAGCCAGGGAAAGGTGCTTCAAAGATGTTTCGAGCTTCGTGAGGAGATTTGTCTGTTCTTGGACAGCAAAGGGAAAGACACAACACAACTCCGAGACGAAATGTTTCTGTGTGAAATGGCTTTTCTGTGTGACATTACGAGTCATCTGAATGCAATAAACTTGCAGCTGCAGGGTCGGGATCGTGTCATCTCTGATATGTACAGTACAGTGAAGGCATTTAAAACCAAACTGACTCTGTGGGAGACGCAGATGCGGAAAGAAAATTTGAGCCACTTTCCCAGCTGCCAGACCATGAAAGAGAAGCTCTCTACCAGTGCGTTCCCGAGCACACAGTTGGCTGATAAAATAGGTATGCTTGCCGCTGACTTTCGACGCCGATTTGCTGACTTTGAAGCACAAAAAAGCAGGTTGGAACTGCTCGGTAACCCATTTGCTGTTGACGTGGAAAGCTCACCACCAAACCTCCAAATGGAGTTGATTGACCTCCAATGCAATGATGCACTGAGGGCAAAATATGCGGCAGTGGGTGCTGCGGAGTTCGCCCGTTTCCTCCCCGGCACAATGCCCCAGCTGCGCATCCAGGCTGCTCAAACGTTGTCTATGTTTGGCAGCACATACCTGTGTGAACAACTGTTTTCTTTGATGAACCTGAACAAAACATCACACAGAAGTCGACTTACTGCTGAACACCTCCACTCAATTCTGAGGATTTCTTCAGCTCAGAGCCTTACCCCGAACATTGATGAACTTGTGGAAAAGATGGGACACCACCAAGTATCACCCTCAACCTCAAACAAGTGAACATTACTGTGCAATCACATATTTAGAGTTTTTACTCAGTTCAAGTTTAAAAGTTAAAATTTAATATTTGTTTTCACTGCATGTTACTTCTCCTTAAACAAAGTGTTGTTTTTGATTAATAGATTTTTGCACTTTATTTTTTTGTATTTCAATCCAATTATATTTTAAAAATATTTCAGTTGAGTGGATGATAGAAAATTGCTATTATTGTTTTTTCTTTGAAGTAAATTTAGCCCACTTTTGCTAAAATAGAAAATATAGTCTACTGATGGTGCCTTGAATACCGGTTTCTTTCATTTAATGTTCATGTTATGGGGATATTTATATAAAGGAAATTTGTCTTTTGTGTCTGTTGAAAATTAAAGATTACTGACAGAGCCATAAGAAAATATTGCTTTATTTATCTGATCATATTGTAATATATTTGTTAGGTTTTCAGTAGGTTCAATTAGGTTCACTAGACTATATGCGTCATTTAAAAATTTTTCAATGAACATTCGAACAGTCCGGCCCTCGTCTTGTAGCTGATTTTTTTATTTGGCCCTCCGTCCATTTGACTTTGACACCCCTGCTATAGGTCTATAACTTCCATAGAACTCAGAGATAGCCTATAGGTCTATAACTTCCATAGATCTCAGAGATAGCCTATAGGTCTATAACTTCCATGGAACTCAGAGATAGCCTGTAGGTCTAGGTCTATAACTTCCATAGATCTCAGAGATAGCCTATAGGTCTATAACTTCCATGGAACTCAGAGATAGCCTGTAGGTCTAGGTCTATAACTTCCATAGATCTCAGAGATAGCCTATAGGTCTATAACTTCCATGGAACTCAGAGATAGCCTATAGGTCTATAACTTCCATAGATCTCAGAGATAGCCTATAGGTCTATAACTTCCATGGAACTCAGAGATAGCCTATAGGTCTATAACTTCCATAGATCTCAGAGATAGCCTATAGGTCTATAACTTCCATGGAACTCAGAGATAGCCTATAGGTCTATAACTTCCATAGAACTCAGAGATAGCCTATAGGTCTATAACTTCCATAGAACTCAGAGATAGCCTGTAGGTCTAGGTCTATAACTTCCATGGAACTCAGAGATAGCCTATAGGTTTATAACTTCCATAGAACTCAGAGATAGCCTGTAGGTCTAGGTCTATAACTTCCATAGATCTCAGAGATAGCCTATAGGTCTATAACTTCCATAGAACTCAGAGATAGCCTATAGGTCTATAACTTCCATAGAACTCAGAGATAGCCTATAGGTATATAACTTCCATAGAACTCAGAGATAGCCTATAGGTCTATAACTTCCATAGAACTCAGAGATAGCCTATAGGTCTATAACTTCCATAGATCTCAGAGATAGCCTATAGGTCTATAACTTCCATAGAACTCAGAGATAGCCTATAGGTCTATAACTTCCATAGAACTCAGAGATAGCCTATAGGTCTATAACTTCCATAGAACTCAGAGATAGCCTATAGGTCTATAATTTCCATAGAACTCAGAGATAGCCTATAGGTCTATAACTTCCATAGATCTCAGAGATAGCCTATAGGTCTATAACTTCCATAGATCTCAGAGATAGCCTATAGGTATATAACTTCCATAGAACTCAGAGATAGCCTATAGGTCTATAACTTCCATAGATCTCAGAGATAGAACTCAGAGATAGCCTATAGGTTTATAACTTCCATAGAACTCAGAGATAGCCTATAGGTCTATAACTTCCATAGATCTCAGAGATAGCCTATAGGTCTATAACTTCCATAGAACTCAGAGATAGCCTATAGGTATATAACTTCCATAGAACTCAGAGATAGCCTATAGGTCTATAACTTCCATAGAACTCAGAGATAGCCTATAGGTCTATAACTTCCATAGATCTCAGAGATAGCCTATAGGTCTATAACTTCCATAGAACTCAGAGATAGCCTATAGGTCTATAACTTCCATAGAACTCAGAGATAGCCTATAGGTCTATAACTTCCATAGAACTCAGAGATAGCCTATAGGTCTATAACTTCCATAGAACTCAGAGATAGCCTATAGGTCTATAACTTCCATGGAACTCAGAGACAGCCTATAGGTCTATAACTTCCATAGAACTCAGAGATAGCCTATTGGTCAATAACTTCCAGAAAACTCAGAGATAGCCTATAGGTCTATAACTTCCATGGAACTCAGAGATAGCCTATAGGTCTATAACTTCCATAGATCTCAGAGATAGCCTATAGGTCTATAACTTCCATGGAACTCAGAGATAGCCTATAGGTCTATAACTTCCATAGAACTCAGAGATAGCCTATAGGTCTATAACTTCCATAGAACTCAGAGATAGCCTATAGGTCTATAACTTCCATAGAACTCAGAGATAGCCTATAGGTCTATAACTTCCATAGAACTCAGAGATAGCATATTGGTCTATAACTTCCATAGAACTCAGAGATAGCCTATAGGTCTATAACTTCCATAGAACTCAGAGATAGCCTATAGGTCTATAACTTCCATAGAACTCAGAGACAGCCTATAGGTCTACAACTTCCATAGAACTCAGAGATAGCCTATAGGTCTATAACTTCCATAGAACTCAGAGATAGCCTATAGGTCTATAACTTCCATAGAACTCAGAGATAGCCTATAGGTCTATAACTTCCATAGAACTCAGAGATAGCCTATAGGTCTATAACTTCCATAGAACTCAGAGATAGCCTGTAGGTCTAGGTCTATAACTTCCATGGAACTCAGAGATAGCCTATAGGTTTATAACTTCCATAGAACTCAGAGATAGCCTGTAGGTCTAGGTCTATAACTTCCATAGATCTCAGAGATAGCCTATAGGTCTATAACTTCCATAGAACTCAGAGATAGCCTATAGGTCTATAACTTCCATGGAACTCAGAGATAGCATATTGGTCTATAACTTCCATAGAACTCAGAGATAGCCTATAGGTCTATAACTTCCATAGAACTCAGAG
This sequence comes from Oncorhynchus mykiss, assembly GCF_013265735.2. Lineage (NCBI taxonomy): Eukaryota > Metazoa > Chordata > Actinopteri > Salmoniformes > Salmonidae > Oncorhynchus > Oncorhynchus mykiss. The sequence goes on from NC_048582.1 coordinate 71,475,509, forward strand.
ATAGCATATTGGTCTATAACTTCCATAGAACTCAGAGATAGCCTATAGGTCTATAACTTCCATAGAACTCAGAGATAGCCTATTGGTCTATAACTTCCATAGAACTCAGAGATAGCCTATAGGTCTATAACTTCCATAGAACTCAGAGATAGCCTGTAGGTCTAGGTCTATAACTTCCATGGAACTCAGAGATAGCCTATAGGTTTATAACTTCCATAGAACTCAGAGATAGCCTGTAGGTCTAGGTCTATAACTTCCATAGATCTCAGAGATAGCCTATAGGTCTATAACTTCCATAGATCTCAGAGATAGCCTATAGGTCTATAACTTCCATGGAACTCAGAGATAGCCTATAGGTCTATAACTTCCATAGAACTCAGAGATAGCCTATAGGTCTATAACTTCCATAGAACTCAGAGATAGTCTGTAGGTCTAGGTCTATAACTTCCATAGATCTCAGAGATAGCCTATAGGTCTATAACTTCCATGGAACTCAGAGATAGCCTGTAGGTCTAGGTCTATAACTTCCATAGATCTCAGAGATAGCCTATAGGTCTATAACTTCCATGGAACTCAGAGATAGCCTGTAGGTCTAGGTCTATAACTTCCATAGATCTCAGAGATAGCCTATAGGTCTATAACTTCCATGGAACTCAGAGATAGCCTATAGGTCTATAACTTCCATAGATCTCAGAGATAGCCTATAGGTCTATAACTTCCATGGAACTCAGAGATAGCCTATAGGTCTATAACTTCCATAGATCTCAGAGATAGCCTATAGGTCTATAACTTCCATGGAACTCAGAGATAGCCTATAGGTCTATAACTTCCATAGAACTCAGAGATAGCCTATAGGTCTATAACTTCCATAGAACTCAGAGATAGCCTGTAGGTCTAGGTCTATAACTTCCATGGAACTCAGAGATAGCCTATAGGTTTATAACTTCCATAGAACTCAGAGATAGCCTGTAGGTCTAGGTCTATAACTTCCATAGATCTCAGAGATAGCCTATAGGTCTATAACTTCCATAGAACTCAGAGATAGCCTATAGGTCTATAACCTCCATGGAACTCAGAGATAGGATATTGGTCTATAACTTCCATAGAACTCAGAGATAGCCTATAGGTCTATAACTTCCATAGAACTCAGAGATAGCATATTGGTCTATAACTTCCATAGAACTCAGAGATAGCCTATAGGTCTATAACTTCCATAGAACTCAGAGATAGCCTATAGGTCTATAACTTCCATAGAACTCAGAGACAGCCTATAGGTCTACAACTTCCATAGAACTCAGAGATAGCCTATAGGTCTATAACTTCCATAGATCTCAGAGATAGCCTATAGGTCTATAACTTCCATAGAACTCAGAGATAGCCTATAGGTCTATAACTTCCATAGAACTCAGAGATAGCATATAGGTCTATAACTTCCATAGAACTCAGAGATAGCCTGTAGGTCTAGGTCTATAACTTCCATGGAACTCAGAGATAGCCTATAGGTTTATAACTTCCATAGAACTCAGAGATAGCCTGTAGGTCTAGGTCTATAACTTCCATAGATCTCAGAGATAGCCTATAGGTCTATAACTTCCATAGATCTCAGAGATAGCCTATAGGTCTATAACTTCCATGGAACTCAGAGATAGCCTATAGGTCTATAACTTCCATAGAACTCAGAGATAGTCTATAGGTCTATAACTTCCATAGAACTCATAGATAGCCTGTAGGTCTAGGTCTATAACTTCCATAGATCTCAGAGATAGCCTATAGGTCTATAACTTCCATGGAACTCAGAGATAGCCTGTAGGTCTAGGTCTATAACTTCCATAGATCTCAGAGATAGCCTATAGGTCTATAACTTCCATGGAACTCAGAGATAGCCTGTAGGTCTAGGTCTATAACTTCCATAGATCTCAGAGATAGCCTATAGGTCTATAACTTCCATGGAACTCAGAGATAGCCTATAGGTCTATAACTTCCATGGAACTCAGAGATAGCCTGTAGGTCAATGTGGCAGTAGGTCTATAACTTCCATAGAACTCAGAGATAGCCTATAGGTCTATAACTTCCATAGAACTCAGAGATAGCCTGTAGGTCTAGGTCTATAACTTCCATGGAACTCAGAGATAGCCTATAGGATTATAACTTCCATAGAACTCAGAGATAGCCTGTAGGTCTAGGTCTATAACTTCCATAGATCTCAGAGATAGCCTATAGGTCTATAACTTCCATAGATCTCAGAGATAGCCTATAGGTCTATAACTTCCATGGAACTCAGAGATAGCCTATAGGTCTATAACTTCCATAGAACTCAGAGATAGCCTATAGGTCTATAACTTCCATAGAACTCAGAGATAGCCTGTAGGTCTAGGTCTATAACTTCCATAGATCTCAGAGATAGCCTATAGGTCTATAACTTCCATGGAACTCAGAGATAGCCTGTAGGTCTAGGTCTATAACTTCCATAGATCTCAGAGATAGCCTATAGGTCTATAACTTCCATGGAACTCAGAGATAGCCTGTAGGTCTAGGTCTATAACTTCCATAGATCTCAGAGATAGCCTATAGGTCTATAACTTCCATGGAACTCAGAGATAGCCTATAGGTCTATAACTTCCATAGATCTCAGAGATAGCCTATAGGTCTATAACTTCCATGGAACTCAGAGATAGCCTATAGGTCTATAACTTCCATAGATCTCAGAGATAGCCTATAGGTCTATAACTTCCATGGAACTCAGAGATAGCCTATAGGTCTATAACTTCCATAGATCTCAGAGATAGCCTATAGGTCTATAACTTCCATGGAACTCAGAGATAGCCTGTAGGTCAATGTGGCAGTAGGTCTATAACTTCCATAGAACTCAGAGATAGCCTATAGGTCTATAACTTCCATAGAACTCAGAGATAGCCTGTAGGTCTAGGTCTATAACTTCCATGGAACTCAGATATAGCCTATAGGTTTATAACTTCCATAGAACTCAGAGATAGCCTGTAGGTCTAGGTCTATAACTTCCATAGATCTCAGAGATAGCCTATAGGTCTATAACTTCCATAGATCTCAGAGATAGCCTATAGGTCTATAACTTCCATGGAACTCAGAGATAGCCTATAGGTCTATAACTTCCATAGAACTCAGAGATAGCCTATAGGTCTATAACTTCCATAGAACTCAGAGATAGCCTGTAGGTCTAGGTCTATAACTTCCATAGATCTCAGAGATAGCCTATAGGTCTATAACTTCCATGGAACTCAGAGATAGCCTGTAGGTCTAGGTCTATAACTTCCATAGATCTCAGAGATAGCCTATAGGTCTATAACTTCCATGGAACTCAGAGATAGCCTGTAGGTCTAGGTCTATAACTTCCATAGATCTCAGAGATAGCCTATAGGTCTATAACTTCCATGGAACTCAGAGATAGCCTATAGGTCTATAACTTCCATAGATCTCAGAGATAGCCTATAGGTCTATAACTTCCATGGAACTCAGAGATAGCCTATAGGTCTATAACTTCCATAGATCTCAGAGATAGCCTATAGGTCTATAACTTCCATGGAACTCAGAGATAGCCTATAGGTCTATAACTTCCATAGATCTCAGAGATAGCCTATAGGTCTATAACTTCCATGGAACTCAGAGATAGCCTATAGGTCTATAACTTCCATAGATCTCAGAGATAGCCTATAGGTCTATAACTTCCATGGAACTCAGAGATAGCCTGTAGGTCAATGTGGCAGTAGGTCTATAACTTCCATAGAACTCAGAGATAGCCTATAGGTCTATAACTTCCATAGAACTCAGAGATAGCCTGTAGGTCTAGGTCTATACCTTCCATGGAACTCAGAGATAGCCTATAGGTTTATAACTTCCATAGAACTCAGAGATAGCCTGTAGGTCTAGGTCTATAACTTCCATAGATCTCAGAGATAGCCTATAGGTCTATAACTTCCATAGATCTCAGAGATAGCCTATAGGTCTATAACTTCCATGGAACTCAGAGATAGCCTATAGGTCTATAACTTCCATAGAACTCAGAGATAGCCTATAGGTCTATAACTTCCATAGAACTCAGAGATAGCCTGTAGGTCTAGGTCTATAACTTCCATAGATCTCAGAGATAGCCTATAGGTCTATAACTTCCATGGAACTCAGAGATAGCCTGTAGGTCTAGGTCTATAACTTCCATAGATCTCAGAGATAGCCTATAGGTCTATAACTTCCATGGAACTCAGAGATAGCCTATAGGTCTATAACTTCCATAGATCTCAGAGATAGCCTATAGGTCTATAACTTCCATGGAACTCAGAGATAGCCTATAGGTCTATAACTTCCATAGATCTCAGAGATAGCCTATAGGTCTATAACTTCCATGGAACTCAGAGATAGCCTGTAGGTCAATGTGGCAGTAGGTCTATAACTTCCATAGAACTCAGAGATAGCCTATAGGTCTATAACTTCCATAGATCTCAGAGATAGCCTATAGGTCTATAACTTCCATAGATCTCAGAGATAGCCTATAGGTCTATAACTTCCATGGAACTCAGAGATAGCCTATAGGTCTATAACTTCCATAGAACTCAGAGATAGCCTATAGGTCTATAACTTCCATAGAACTCAGAGATAGCCTATAGGTCTATAACTTCCATAGAACTCAGAGATAGCCTATAGGTCTATAACTTCCATAGAACTCAGAGATAGCCTATAGGTCTATAACTTCCATAGAACTCAGAGATAGCCTATAGGTCTATAACTTCCATAGAACTCAGAGATAGCCTATAGGTCTATAACTTCCATAGAACTCAGAGATAGCCTATAGGTCTATAACTTCCATAGAACTCAGAGATAGCCTATAGGTCTATAACTTCCATGGAACTCAGAGATAGCCTATAGGTCTATAACTTCCATAGAACTCAGAGATAGCCTATAGGTCTATAACTTCCATAGAACTCAGAGATAGAACTCAGAGATAGCCTGTAGGTCAATGTGGCAGTAGGTCTATAACTTCCATGGAACTCAGAGATAGCCTATAGGTCTATAACTTCCATAGATCTCAGAGATAGCCTATAGTTCTATAACTTCCATAGATCTCAGAGATAGCCTGTAGGTCAATGTGGCAGTAGGTCTATAACTTCTAAATATCAACTAAGTCAAAATAGGCTGCATAAAGCCACCAAATGAAAACGGGTTATTTCATGAATATCTCTCCTTGCTGTAATGGGAGATTTATCATATAAACAATCAAAATGGCATACAAATCACACAATGAAACAATAACAATGCTAGAATTGGTAAGATACAGCTGTGCCATTCTGGAGAGAGACTGGCCTATATTTTCACCTCTCCCCTTCTTCCTGTCTCAAAATGTAAATTTATACTCAAGCCACATTATCTTCAAACATATTCAAGATGTTTTTTAACTGACAGCCGCAACTCAGTAATCAGCTAGGCCTGTTGTCACTCTGCTGCCCAAGCAAGCCGACGAGCTTGTGATATGAAACAATACACAGCGATTTTTTTTTAAATAAGCTAATGATCCTTGATTCCTCTGTGGCTAAATCATGTTAATTTTGAAGGATTTCATGTACACTGATCAAAACAATAAAGGGAACACTTAAACAACACAATGTAACTCCAAGTCAATCACACTTCTGTGAAATCAAACTGTCCACTTAGGAAGCAACACTGATTGACAATACATTTCACACATGCTGTTGTGCAAATAGAATAGACAACAGAAATTATAGGCAATTAGCAAGACATCCCCCAATAAAGGAGTGGTTCTACAGACCACTTCTCAGTTCCTATGCTTCCTGGCTGATGTTTTGGTCACTTTTGAATGCTGGCGGTGCTTTCACTCTAGTGGTAGCTTGAGACGGAGTCTACAACCCACACAAGTGGCTCAGGTAGTGCAGCTCATCCAGGATGGCACATCGATGCAAGCTGTGGCAAGAAGGTTTGCTGTGTCTGTTAGCATAGTGTCCAGAGCATGGGGGCGCTACCAGGAGACAGGCCAGTACATCAGGAGACGTGGAGGAGGCTGTAGGAGGGCAACAACCCAGCAGCAGGACCGCTACCTCCGCCTTTGTGCAAGGAGGAGCAGGAGGAGCACTGCCAGAGCCCTGCAAAATGACCTCCAATAGGCCATAAATGTGCATGTGTCTGCTCAAACGGTCAGAAACAGACTCCATGAGGGTGGTATGAGGGCCCGACGTCCACAGGTGGGGGTTGTGCTTACAGCCCAACACCGTGCAGGACGTTTGGCATTTGCCAGAGAACACCAAGATTGGCAAATTCGCCACTGGCGCCCTGTGCTCTTCACAGATGAAAGCAGGTTCACACTGAGCACATGTGACAGACGTGATAGAGTTTGGAAACGCCGTGGAGAACGTTCTGCTGCCTGCAACATCCTCCAGCATGACCGGTTTGGCGGTGGGTCAGTCATGGTGTGGGGTGGCATTTCTTTGGGAGGCCGCACAGCCCTCCATGTGCTCGCCAGAGGTAGCCTGACTGCCATTAGGTACCGAGATGAGATCTTCAGACCCCTTGTGAGACCATATGCTGGTGCGGTTGGCCCTGGGTTCCTCCTAATGCAAGACAATGCTAGACCTCATGTGGCTGGAGTGTGTCAGCAGTTCCTGCAAGAGGAAGGCATTGATGCTATGGACTGGCCCACCCAAACCTGAATCCAATTGAGCACATCTGGGACATCATGTTTCGCTCCATCCACCAACGCCACGTTGCACCACAGACTGTCCAGGTGTTGGCGGATGCTTTAGTCCAGGTCTGGGAGGAGATCCCTCAGGAGACCATCCGCCACCTCATCAGGAGCATGCCCAGGTGTTGTAGGGAGGTCATACAGGCAGGTGGAGGCCACACACACTACTGAGCCTCATTTTGACTTGTTTTAAGGACATTACATTAAAGTTGGATTTTATTGTTCCCTTTATTTTGGTGTTATCCCAGGTGTTCTGTCTAGAATGGTGTTATCCCAGGTGTTCTGTCTAGAATGGTGTTATCCCAGGTGTTCTGTCTAGAATGGAGTTATCCCAGGTGTTCTGTCTAGAATGGTGTTATCCCAGGTGTTCTGTCTAGAATGGTGTTATCCCAGGTGTTTTGTCTAGAATGGTGTTATCCCAGGTGTTCTGTCTAGAATGGAGTTATCCCAGGTGTTCTGTCTAGAATGGAGTTATCCAAGGTGTTCTGTCTAGAATGGTGTTATCCCAGGGGTTCTGTCTAGAATGGAGTTATCCCAGGTGTTCTGTCTAGAATGGTGTTATCCCAGGTGTTCTGTCTAGAATGGTGTTATTCCAGGTGTTCTGTCTAGAATGGTGTTATCCCAGGTGTTCTGTCTAGAATGGTGTTTTCCCGGGTGTTCTGTCTAGAATGGTGTTATCCCAGGTGTTCTGTCTAGAATGGTGTTATCCCAGGTGTTCTGTCTAGAATGGTGTTATCCGGCTAATTGCATTTTGCCAAATGTTTGAAAGTGCTGTTTTATTGGCTGGTTCATTACAGGAGTTGGGTGTTGTGTTCAGATGAATTACCGTAATATAAACGTGATTTCTGTGTCTCTAAGCACAGTGGGTGGACGACCTAATGGATTCAGCACCTAATGCGTATGGGTCTGGTAAATGTATCTAATGGCCGGTAAACTCTAATCTTATCGGTCACGTTATCCGGGACAAATCTTCATTACAGAAACCCTGAATCGCACACATCCACTTCCATTGAAAAACTGGTACAAAAATACCCCCCCGCACACACAGCTACACACACAGCTACACACATAACTACACACAAACATACACACACACATACACAACTACACAAAGCTACACATCTACACACACACATACACAGCTACACACACACACACACACAAGCTTCTCGGCCCCTAGACTTACTTTTACACTTGGGGAGGGTGTTGCTCCACTGTCCGTTGGACTGGCAGAGAGACTCCACCGCCCCCTGCAGGATGTACCCAGAGTGGCACAGGAAGTGCACCACGCTGTTCAGGTTGAACTGTGATCCCTGGGTAACGCCAAAGGTAGGGTTGCCCGGGTGACCACATGTGATTGCTACGGACATAAATAAGACACAAATATCCAACACTATCAATGAACCTGAAATCAACTGTCAACACAAGCCAAAAACACATACATTGTAGGACGACCGAAGACTACAAGCCCCCTATAGGACGACCCAAGACTACTTGCCCCTATAGGACGACCCAAGACTACTTGCCCCTATAGGACGGACGACCGAAGACTACAAGCCCCCTATAGGATGACCCAAGACTACTTGCCCCTATAGGACGACCCAAGACTACTTGCCCCTATAGGACGACCCAAGACTACAAACCCCTATAGGACGACCCAAGACTACTTGCCCCTATAGGACGACCCAAGACTACTTGCCCCTATAGGACGACCCAAGACCACAAGCCCCTATAGGACGACCCAAGACGACTTGCCCTATAGGACGACCCAAGACCACAAGCCCCTATAGGACGACCCAAGACTACTTGCCCCTATAGGACGACCCAAGACCACAAGCCCCTATAGGACGACCCAAGACTACTTGCCCCTATAGGACGACCCAAGACTACTTGCCCCTATAGGAAGACCCAAGACTACTTGCCCCTATAGGACGACCCAAGACTACTTGCCCCCTATAGGACGACCCAAGACTACAAACCCCTATAGGACGACCCAAGACTACTTGCCCCTATAGGACGACCCAAGACCACAAGCCCCTATAGGACGACCCAAGACTACTTGCCCCTATAGGACGACCCAGGACCACAAGCCCCTATAGGACGACCCAAGACTACAAGCCCCTATAGGACGACCCAAGACTACTTGCCCCTATAGGACGACCCAAGACTACTTGCCCCTATAGGACGACCCAAGACCACAAGCCCCTATAGGACGACCCAAGACCACAAGCCCCTATAGGACGACCCAAGACTACTAGCCCCTATAGGACGACCCAAGACTACAAGCCCCTATAGGACGACCCAAGACTACTTGCCCCTTTAGGACGACCCAAGACTCCAATCCCCTATAGGACGACCCAAGACTACAAGCCCCTATAGGACAACCCAAGACTACAAGCCCCTATAGGACGACCCAAGACTACTAGCCCCTATAGGACGACCCAAGACTACAAGACCCTATAGGACGACCCAAGACTACTTGCCCCTATAGGACGACCCAAGACTACAAGCCCCTATAGGACGACCCAAGACTACAAGCCCCTATAGGACGACCGAAGACTACAAGCCCCCTATAGGACGACCCAAGACTACTTGCCCCTATAGGACGACCCAAGACTACTTGCCCCTATAGGACGACCGAAGACTACAAGCCCCCTATAGGACGACCCAAGACTATTTGCCCCTATAGGACGACCCAAGACTACTTACCCCTATAGGACGACCCAAGACTACAAACCCCTATAGGACGACCCAAGACTACTTGCCCCTATAGGACGACCCAAGACTACTTGCCCCTATAGGACGACCCAAGACCACAAGCCCCTATAGGACGACCCAAGACTACTTGCCCTATAGGACGACCCAAGACTACAAGCCCCTATAGGACGACCCAAGACTACTTGCCCCTATAGGACGACCCAAGACCACAAGCCCCTATAGGACGACCCAAGACTACTTGCCCCTATAGGACGACCCAAGACTACTTGCCCCTATAGGAAGACCCAAGACTACTTGCCCCTATAGGACGACCCAAGACTACTTGCCCCCTATAGGACGACCCAAGACTACAAACCCCTATAGGACGACCCAAGACTACTTGCCCCCTATAGGACGACCCAAGACTACTTGCCCCTATAGGACGACCCAAGACCACAAGCCCCTATAGGACGACCCAAGACTACTTGCCCCTATAGGACGACCCAAGACCACAAGCCCCTATAGGACGACCCAAGACTACAAGCCCCTATAGGACGACCCAAGACTACTTGCCCCTATAGGACGACCCAAGACTACTTGCCCCTATAGGACGACCCAAGACCACAAGCCCCTATAGGACGACCCAAGACTACAAGCCCCTATAGGACGACCCAAGACTACAAGCCCCTATAGGACGACCCAAGACTACTAGCCCCTATAGGACGACCCAAGACTACAAGCCCCTATAGGACGACCCAAGACTACTTGCCCCTATAGGACGACCCAAGACTACAAGCCCCTATAGGACGACCCAAGACTACAAGCCCCTATAGGACGACCCAAGACTACAAGCCTCTGTAGGACGACCCAAGACTACAAGCCCCTATAGGACGACCCAAGACTACAAGCCCCCTATAGGACGACCCAAGACCAAATTTACCTCAAAAACACTATCTCTGGGTACCATATCATAGCCATTATCTCTGGGTACCATATCATAGCCACTATCTCTGGGTACCATATCAAAGCCACTATCTCTGGGTACCATATCAAAGCCACTATCTCTGGGTACTGTTTTACCCATATCATAGCCACTATCTCTGGGTACTTACGGACACATACAGGGGTGCGCCCAGACCAGCGGTGGTCCTGTTCACAGATGCGTACAGACACCCCGATGAGTCTGAATCCCGGGTTACACTGGTAGACCACACTACCTCTGTAGTTATAGTTCTCTCCTATGATCTGACCATTCACTATTGGTTCTGGGGTACCGCAGTGACCCGCTAGAGACGAGGGACAGAACAGAGAGAGACAGAGGATACAGTCACATACAGTGCCTTGCGAAAGTATTCGGCCCCCTTGAACTTTGCGACCTTTTGCCACATTTCAGGCTTCAAACATAAAGATATAAAACTGTATTTTTTTGTGAAGAATCAACAACAAGTGGGACACAATCATGAAGTGGAACAACATTTATTGGATATTTCAAACTTTTTTAACAAATCAAAAACTGAAAAATTGGTTGTGCAAAATTATTCAGCCCCCTTCAGTTAATAGTTTGTAGCGACACCTTTTGCTGCGATTACAGCTGTAAGTCGCTTGGGGTATGTCTCTATCAGTTTTGCACATTGAGAGACATTTTTTCCCATTCCTCCTTGCAAAACAGCTCGAGCTCAGTGAGGTTGGATGAAGAGCATTTGTGAACAGCAGTTTTCAGTTCTTTTCACAGATTCTCGATTGGATTCAGGTCTGGACTTTGACTTGGCCATTCTAACACCTGGATATGTTTATTTTTTAACCATTCCATTGTAGATTTTGCTTTATGTTTTGGATCATTGTCTTGTTGGAAGACAAATCTCCGTCCCAGTCTCAGGTCTTTTGCAGACTCCATCAGGTTTTCTTCCAGAATGGTCCTGTATTTGGCTCCATCCATCTCCCCATCAATTTTAATCATCTTCCCTGTCCCTGCTGAAGAAAAGCAGGCCCAAACCATGATGCTGCCACCACCATGTTTGACAGTGGGGATGGTGTGTTCAGCTGTGTTGCTTTTACGCCAAACATAACGTTTTGCATTGTTGCCAAAAAGTTACATTTTGGTTTCATCTGACCAGAGCACCTTCTTCCACATGTTTGGTGTGTCTCCCATGTGGTGTGTGGCAAACTTTAAACGACACTTGTTATGGATATCTTTAAGAAATGGCTTTCTTCTTGCCACTCTTCCATAAAGGCCAGAGTTGTGCAATATACGACTAATTGTTGTCCTATGGACAGAGTCTCCCACCTCAGCTGTAGATCTCTGCAGGTCATCCAGAGTGATCATGGGCCTCTTGGCTGCATCTCTGATCAGTCTTCTCCTTGTATGAGCTGAAAGTTTAGAGGGACGGCCAGGTCTTGGTAGATTTGCAGTGGTCTGATACTCCTTCCATTTCAATATTATCGCTTGCACAGTGCTCCTTGGGATGTTTAAAGCTTGGGAAATATTTTTGTATCCAAATCCGGCTTTAAACTTCTTCACAACAGTATCTCGGACCTGCCTGGTGTGTTCCTTGTTCTTCATGATGCTCTCTGCGCTTTTAACGGACCTCTGAGACTATCACAGTGCAGGTGCATTTATACGGAGACTTGATTACACAC
>NC_048582.1:71500060-71515060 GCF_013265735.2 Oncorhynchus mykiss
GTTGACACTTCAAACAATGTTTTACATCTATCAGAGTTACACACACATACACACACACACACACACACACACACACACAATCCTCTCACACACACACACACACACACACACACACACACACACACACACACACACACACACACACAATCCACACACACACAATCCACACACACACACACACACACACACACACACACACACACACACACACACACACAATCCTCACACACACACACACACACACACACACAATCCTCACACACACACACACACACACAATCCTCACACACACACACACACACACACACACACACACACACACACACACACACACACACACACACACACACACACACACAATCCTCACACACACACACACACACACACACACACACACACACACAATCCTCACACACACACACACACACACAATCCTCACACACACACACAATCCTCACACACACACACACACACACACACACACAATCCTCACACACACACACACACACACACACACACACACACACACACACACACACACACACACACACACACACACACACACACACACACACACACACACACAGAGAAACACGAAGCGACAACCCACACCCAAACCCCTCCTGGACTCACCTGAGTATCGTATGCGGAAGCCTTTGTGGCTGGTGGTGTGGTCGAAGGACCAGTGGAGGTAGACCTTGTTGTTAGAGCTGGTGATGCTGAGAGGAGAGGAGTAGTTTCCACTCAGAGTGACCAGGAGAGGACTCTGTCTGGACGGACCTGTACAGAGGGGGGAGGGCAGAGAGAGAGAGAGAGAGACAGAGAGACAGAGAGAGAGAGAGAGAGAGAGAGAGAGACACACAGAGAGAGAGAGAAAGAGAGAGAGAGAGACACAGAGAGAAAGAGACAGAGAGAGAGAGAGAGAGAGAGAGAGAGAGATATGCTGGTCAGAAAGGTTGAGAGAATTATGGACTAGATCTGTTTCTCATAATGAACCTCCAACAACCCAGGGTTTAAATAACATCTCATAAACATTCATGGTGTGACTACATTTTGAGTTCCTTCATGCTGAATAGAGACAGTCCCTGTTGAGACATGATCGGTCGTGATATCGTCTTGAGGTGTTTAGCATGTTGCTTCATGGCTACACACGCTAGTTCTAGTAATGTTAACAGGAGCTTTCAATTCCTAAATCAATAGAAGCTCTTTCTTTTTATGCTTTGCCAAAGTACTAGTCTGTTTGGTCCCATGCTGCCCTGGCAGAGATAAACTCTGCCTCAGCTGGGAACTGAGAAACAGATTCCCATCCAACGAGTCAGTGTTTGGCACGAGGGCCGACCCGTCTGTTCTCGCTCTGCTCGTTGGAAGATAAAAAGGGGTAATCAGCGATTCTTGTGTGCGAAGGCACCATCTTTTCACAGCACGAGACCCCCCCCCCCCCCCCCCCCCACACTCCTTCCTAATGACATGCAAATATACACAGGAGAGGCAGTGCTCCGTCGGAAAGCGAACGCGGACGTTCCCGGGGTTTTGCCCGTGAGGGACGTAATGTCAGGACAGGACGGGGGAGACGCAACCGTCTCTGACAACGTGACACGTTTATTTTTAGCTCTCAAAATCACATTGATTATTTTCTAGGCCCCTAAACGAGTTCCTCCCTGAGTGTACCAGGACATTCGTCATCCTCACTCCAGACCTGTGTTGTAAAGGCCCTAATCAGCATCATTCGAGCACGCAGACTGAGCCTGAATACTGATGCAGCAACAAGACAGAATTAGATACAGGGTTTTTAGAGAGGTTGGTGGTGTGTAGAGCCCGACCATGAAGCATACTGGAATACCATACAGTCTTTCCAGAGGTCTACTCCTGTTCTGGACTACAGTGCTCCTGTTCTGGATTATAGTGCTCCTGTTCTGGATTATAATGCTCCTGTTCTGGATTATAATGCTCCTGTTCTGGATTATAGTGCTCCTGTTCTGGATTATAGTGCTCCTGTTCAGGATTATAGTGCTCCTGTTCAGGATTATAGTGCTCCCTTTCTGGATTATAGTGCTCCTGTTCTGGATTATAATGCTCCTGCTCTGGACTACAGTGCTCCTGTTCTGGATTATAGTGCTCCTGTTCTGGATTACAGTGCTCCTGTTCTGGACTACAGTGCTCCTGTTCTGGACTACAGTGCTCCTGTTCTGGATTATAGTGCTCCTGTTCTGGATTATAGTGCTCCTGTTCTGGATTATAGTGCTCTTGTTCTGGACTACAGTGCTCCTGTTCTGGACTACAGTGCTCCTGTTCTGGACTACAGTGCTCCTGTTCTGGATTATAGTGCTCCTGTTCTGGATTATAATGCTCCTGCTCTGGACTACAGTGCTCCTGTTCTGGATTATAGTGCTCCTGTTCTGGACTACAATGCTCCTGTTGTAAAACAACAATTAAAACAACATTAAAGCATTAAAACAACATTAAAGCATGAAAACAACATTAAAACAACATTAAAGCATGAAAACAACATTAAAACAACATTAAAACATAATTAAATTATAAAAAAAGAAGGAAGATACGCTCACCGTCAAAGATCTCCAGTTGGTCAAACTGCCGGCTGGTCTGGAAGTATTGTATAGTGAACGTGATGTTGTAGCCCGGCTCTACCTTGACCACCCACGAACAGGACTCAAAGTGGGGGAAGCCGCTACCGGGGGACTGGCTCATGATGACGCCCGTGGAGGCTGTTAGGACCTCGTTCATGGGACACGTCACTGTGAGGAGAGACAGAGGGGCTGTTAGGACCTCGATCATGGGACACGTCACTGTGAGGAGAGACAGGGGGGCTGTTAGGACCTCGTTCATGGGACACGTCACTGTGAGAAGAGACAGGGGGGCTGTTAGGACCTCGTTCACGGGACTCATCACTGTGAGGGGAGACAGGGGGGCTGTTAGGACCTCGTTCACAGGACACATCACTGTGAGGGGAGACAGGGGGGCTGTTAGGACCTCGATCATGTGACACGTCACTGTGAGGGGAGACAGGGGGGCTGTTAGGACCTCGTTCACAGGACACATCACTGTGAGGGGAGACAGGGGGGCTGTTAGGACCTCGATCATGGGACACGTCACTGTGAGGGGAGACAGGGGGGCTGTTAGGACCTCGATCACGGGACACGTCACTGTGAGGGGAGACAGGGGGGCTGTTAGGACCTCGATCATGGGACACGTCACTGTGAGGGGAGACAGGGGGGCTGTTAGGACCTCGATCACGGGACACGTCACTGTGAGGGGAGACAGGGGGGCTGTTAGGACCTCGATCACGGGACACGTCACTGTGAGGGGAGACAGGGGGGCTGTTAGGACCTCGATGATGGGACACGTCACTGTGAGGGGAGACAGGGGGGCTGTTAGGACCTCGATCATGGGACACGTCACTGTGAGGGGAGACAGGGGGGCTGTTAGGACCTCGATCATGGGACACGTCACTGTGAGGGGACACAGGGGGGCTGTTAGGACCTCGATCATGGGACACGTCACTGTCAAGAACTGGACAATTAATAGTAATGAAACACCAGAGCAGTAATCACACAGGGAGAGGGAGAGGGACAGGGAGAGGGTTAGGGAGAGGGAGAGGGCCAGGGAGAGGGCCAGGGAGAGGGACAGGGAGAGGGTTAGGGAGATGGAGAGGGCCAGGGAGAGGGACAGGGAGAGGGACAGGGAAAGGGACAGGAAGAGGGACAGGGAGAGGGACAGGGAGAGGGACAGGGAGAGGGCCAGGGAGAGGGACAGGGAGAGGGACAGGGAGAGGGCCAGGGAGAGGGACAGGGAGAGGGCCAGGGAGAGGGACAGGGAGAGGGACAGGGAGAGGGCCAGGGAGAGGGACAGGGAGAGGGACAGGGAGAGGGTTAGGGACAGGGAGAGGGTTAGGGAGAGGGAGAGGGCCAGGGAGAGGGCCAGGGAGAGGGACAGGGAAAGGGACAGGAAGAGGGACAGGGAGAGGGACAGGGAGAGGGACAGGGAGAGGGCCAGTGAGAGGGACAGGGAGAGGGCCAGGGAGAGGGACAAGGAGAGGATTAGGGAGAGGGAGAGGGACAGGGAGAGGAACAGGGAGAGGGTTAGGGAGAGGGCCAGGGAGAGGGCCAGGGAAAGGGACACGGAGAGGGCCAGGGACAGGGAAAGGGACAGGGAGAGGGCCAGGGAGAGGGACAGGGAGAGGGACAGGGAGAGGGACAGGGAGAGGGACAGGGAGAGGGTTAGGGAGAGGAACAGGGAGAGGGACAGGGAGAGGGACAGGGACAGGGACAGGGAGAGGGCCAGGGAGAGGGACAGGGAGAGGGACAGGGAGAGGGACAGGGAGAGGGACAGGGAGAGGGTTAGGGAGAGGGACAGGGAGAGGGACAGGGAGAGGGAGAGGGACAGAGATAGGGACAGGGAGAGGGTTAGGGAGAGGGACAGGGAGAGGGACAGGGAGAGGGACAGGGAGAGGGATAGGGAGAGGGTTAGGGAGAGGCACAGGGAGAGGGCCAGGGAGAGGGCCATGGAGAGGGACAGGGAAAGGGACAGGGAAAGGGACAGGGAGAGGGACAGGGAGAGGGCCAGGGAGAGGGACAGGGAGAGGGACAGGGAGAGGGACAGTGAGAGGGAGAGGGACAGGGAGAGGGTTAGGGAGAGGGAGAGGGCCAGGGAGAGGGACAGGGAGAGGGACAGGGAAAGGGACAGGGAGAGGGACAGGGAGAGGGACAGGGAGAGGGACAGGGAGAGGGCCAGGGAGAGGGACAGGGAGAGGGCCAGGGAGAGGGACAAGGAGAGGGTTAGGGAGAGGGACAGGGAGAGGGACAGGGAGAGGGTTAGGGAGAGGGAGAGGGCAGGGGAGAGGGCCAGGGAAAGGGACACGGAGAGGGACAGGGAGAGGGTTAGGGAGAGGGACAGGGAAAGGGACAGGGAGAGGGACAGGGAGAGGGATAGGGAGAGGGACAGGGAGAGGGACAGGGAGAGGGAGATTGACAGGGAGAGGGACAGGGAGACGGACAGGGAGAGGGTTAGGGAGAGGGACAGGGAGAGGGCCAGGGAGAGGGACAGGGAGAGGGACCGGGAGAGGGACAGGGAGAGGGACAGGGAGAGGGTTAGGGAGAGGAACAGGGAGAGGGACAGGGAGAGGGACAGGGAGAGGGAGATTGACAGGGAGAGGGACAGGGAGAGGGAGAGGGCCAGGGAGAGGGCCAGGGAGAGGGAGAGGGCAAGGGAGAGGGCCAGGGAGAGGGCCAGGGAGAGGGACAGGCAGAGGGACAGGGAGAGGGATAGGGAGAGGGACAGGGAGAGGGTTAGGGAGAGGCACAGGGAGAGGGCCAGGGAGAGGGCCAGGGAGAGGGACAGGGAAAGGGACAGGGAAAGGGACAGGGAGAGGGACAGGGAGAGGGCCAGGGAGAGGGACAGGGAGAGGGACAGGGAGAGGGAGAGGGACAGGGAGAGGGTTAGGGAGAAGGAGAGGGCCAGGGAGAGGGACAGGGAGAGGGACAGGGGAAGGTACAGGGAGAGGGACAGGGAGAGGGACAGGGAGAGGGCCAGGGAGAGGGACAGGGAGAGGGCCAGGGAGAGAGACAAGGAGAGGGTTAGGGAGAGGGAGAGGGACAGGGACAGGGACAGGGAGAGGGTTAGGGAGAGGGAGAGGGCCAGGGAGAGGGCCAGGGAGAGGGCCAGGGAAAGGGATACGGAGAGGGCCAGGGACAGGGAAAGGGCCAGGGAAAGGGACAGGGAGAGGGCCAGGGAGAGGGACAGGGAGAGGGACAGGGAGAGGGTTAGGGAGAGGGACAGGGAAAGGGACAGGGAGAGGGACAGGGAGAGGGATAGGGAGAGGGACAGGGAGAGGGACAGGGAGAGGGACAGGGAGAGGGTTAGGGAGAGGGACAGGGAGACGGACAGGGAGAGGGTTAGGGAGAGAGACAGGGAGAGGGACAGGGAGAGGGACAGGAAGAGGGACCGGGAGAGGGACAGGGAGAGGGACAGGGAGAGGGACAGGGAGAGTGTTAGGGAGAGGGACAGGGAAATAGCTGAGAACTTCATACAGCTTCCAATGCTGTTGAACAACGTGATACAAAACCTAAATGCTACAACTCGACATTGAAATGCTACATCCCCCTCATCAGAAACCAGGTTGTTAGGAGGTCCACATCGTAACGTAGTGATACCAAGTTGTTAGGAGGTCCACATCGTAACGTAGCGATACCAAGTTGTCAGGAGGTCCACATCGTAACGTAGTGATACCAAGTTGTTAGGAGGTCCACATCGTAACGTAGTGATACCAAGTTGTCAGGAGGTCCACATCGTAACGTAGTGATACCAAGTTGTCAGGAGGTCCACATCGTAACGTAGCGATACCAAGTTGTCAGGAGGTCCACATCGTAACGTAGTGATACCAAGTTGTCAGGAGGTCCACATCGTAACGTAGTGATACCAAGTTGTCAGGAGGTCCACATCGTAACGTAGCGATACCAAGTTGTCAGGAGGTCCACATCGTAACGTAGCGATACCAAGTTGTTAGGAGGTCCACATCGTAACGTAGCGATACCAAGTTGTCAGGAGGTCCACATCGTAACGTAGCGATACCAAGTTGTCAGGAGGTCCACATCGTAACGTAGCGATACCAAGTTGTCAGGAGGTCCACATCGTAACGTAGTGATACCAAGTTGTCAGGAGGTCCACATCGTAACGTAGCGATACCAAGTTGTCAGGAGGTCCACATCGTAACGTAGCGATACCAAGTTGTCAGGAGGTCCACATCGTAACGTAGCGATACCAAGTTGTCAGGAGGTCCACATCGTAACGTAGCGATACCAAGTTGTCAGGAGGTCCACATCGTAACGTAGCGATACCAAGTTGTTAGGAGGTCCACATCGTAACGTAGCGATACCAAGTTGTCAGGAGGTCCACATCGTAACGTAGCGATACCAAGTTGTCAGGAGGTCCACATCGTAACGTAGCGATACCAAGTTGTCAGGAGGTCCACATCGTAACGTAGCGATACCAAGTTGTCAGGAGGTCCACATCGTAACGTAGCGATACCAAGTTGTCAGGAGGTCCACATCGTAACGTAGTGATACCAAGTTGTCAGGAGGTCCACATCGTAACGTAGCGATACCAAGTTGTCAGGAGGTCCACATCGTAACGTAGCGATACCAAGTTGTCAGGAGGTCCACATCGTAACGTAGCGATACCAAGTTGTCAGGAGGTCCACATCGTAACGTAGTGATACCAAGTTGTCAGGAGGTCCACATCGTAACGTAGTGATACCAAGTTGTCAGGAGGTCCACATCGTAACGTAGCGATACCAAGTTGTCAGGAGGTCCACATCGTAACGTAGCGATACCAAGTTGTCAGGAGGTCCACATCGTAACGTAGCGATACCAAGTTGTCAGGAGGTCCACATCGTAACGTAGCGATACCAAGTTGTCAGGAGGTCCACATCGTAACGTAGTGATACCAAGTTGTCAGGAGGTCCACATCGTAACGTAGTGATACCAAGTTGTCAGGAGGTCCACATCGTAACGTAGTGATACCAAGTTGTCAGGAGGTCCACATCGTAACGTAGCGATACCAAGTTGTCAGGAGGTCCACATCGTAACGTAGTGATACCAAGTTGTCAGGAGGTCCACATCGTAACGTAGCGATACCAAGTTGTCAGGAGGTCCACATCGTAACGTAGCGATACCAAGTTGTCAGGAGGTCCACATCGTAACGTAGCGATACCAAGTTGTCAGGAGGTCCACATCGTAACGTAGTGTTATCAAATCACAGACCCTATTCTGTCTACTAACTCTGTGAGAGACAGGAGCTGTGGCAAAACGCTACAACGGACAAACCTCCAATGATAAATCTGAACATGAGCCAAGTGTGTCTGAACCCTGTGTGTACGAACCCCGTGTTTCTGAACCCCGTGTGTCTGAACCTGTGTGTACGAACCCTGTGTGTCTGAACTCCGTGTGTCTGAACCCTGTGTGTCTGAACCCCGTGTTTCTGAACCATGTGTGTCTGAACCCTGTGTGTCTGAACCCTGTGTGTCTGAACCCCATGTGTACGAACCCTGTGTGTCTGAAACTGTGTGTACGAACCCCGTGTTTCTAAACCCCGTGTGTCTGAACCCCGTGTGTCTGAACCCTGTGTGTCTGAACCCTGTGTTTACGAACCCTGTGTGTCTGAACCCTGTGTGTCTGAACCCTGTGTGTCAGAACCCTGTGTGTCAGAACCCTGTGTGTCTGAACCCTGTGTGTACGAACCCTGTGTGTCTGAAACTGTGTGTACGAACCCTGTGTTTCTGAACCCCGTGTGTCTGAACCTGTGTGTACGAACCCTGTGTGTCTGAACTCCGTGTGTCTGAACCCTGTGTGTCTAAACCCTGTGTGTCTGATCCCTTTGTGTCAGAACCCTGTGTGTCTGAACCCTGTGTGTCTGAACTCCGTGTGTCTGAACCCTGTGTGTCTGAACCCTGTGTGTCTGAACCCTGTGTGTCTGAACCCTGTGTGTCTGAACTCTGTGTGACTGAACTCTGTGTGTCTGTGTGTCCTCCCGTCTCTCTGTTTTCCCCTCTATCATTGGTATTCCATAAATTCTATTCCAGACATTTCCTTTCAGCCCCGATTTAGACAGCAAGGAATTATCTGTTGGCTGCCTCCAATTCTTCTTGAGCTGTCTGTATACATCTCTACTTCTCCCTCTCTCTCTCTATATATATATATCTGTCTCTGTCTCTGTCTCTGTCTCTGTCTCAGTCTCAGTCTCTGTCTCTCTGTCTCTCTGTCTCTGTCCCTCACGCCCTCACTCACTCCCTCCCTCCCTCCCTCCCTCACTCCCTCACTCCCCCCCTCCCTCCCTCACCCCCTCCCTCCCTCCCTCACCCCCTCCCTCCCTCCCTCCCTCCCTCCCTCTCTTTCATTCTTACTGTTAATCCACAGTAATTATCCTGATCTCCTCCATTCATGGATGAATGGACGACGGGAGGCCAGGGAAGAGAGTCTCTTGGGTGGAGAAGCTTTGGAGAAGAGATAGATAATAGATAATAAATATAATAAATAAATAGATAGTAAAGTAAACTGAAGTCCAGGAAAGGTTGAACCCAGCTGATTGCTAAAGAGGTCCTCACTTCACTGCTTGCTAAAGGCTCTTGTTCATTAACAATGTACAATTTCAACCTTTACGTAAGCCCTTGTTTTCACCCTTAGCAAAACCCTTGTAGTGCGCCATGTGACAGGGGTCCTGAGTCCTAACGCCATGTGACAGGGGTCCTGACTCCTAACGTCATGTGACAGGGGTCCTGAGTCCTAACATCATGTGACAGGGGTCCTGACTCCTAACGTCATGTGACAGGGGTCCTGACTCCTAACGTCATGTGACAGGGGTCCTGAGTCCTAACATCATGTGACAGGGGTCCTGAGTCCTAACATCATGTGACAGGGGTCCTGACTCCTAACGTCATGTGACAGGGGTCCTGACTCCTAACGTCATGTGACAGGGGTCCTGAGTCCTAACATCATGTGACAGGGGTCCTGAGTCCTAACATCATGTGACAGGGGTCCTGAGTCCTAACATCATGTGACAGGGGTCCTGACTCCTAACATCATGTGACAGGGGTCCTGACTCCTAACATCATGTGACAGGGGTCCTGAGTCCTAACATCATGTGACAGGGGTCCTGAGTCCTAACATCATGTGACAGGGGTCCTGAGTCCTAACGTCATGTGACAGGGGTCCTGAGTCCTAACATCATGTGACAGGGGTCCTGAGTCCTAACGTCATGTGACAGGGGTCCTGAGTCCTAACATCATGTGACAGGGGTCCTGAGTCCTAACATCATGTGACAGGGGTCCTGAATCCTAACATCATGTGACAGGGGTCCTGAGTCCTAACATCATGTGACAGGGGTCCTGAGTCCTAATATCATGTGACAGGGGTCCTGACTCCTAACGTCATGTGACAGGGGTCCTGAGTCCTAACGTCATGTGACAGGGGTCCTGAGTCCTAACATCATGTGACAGGGGTCCTGAGTCCTAACGTCATTTGACAGGGGTCCTGAGTCCTAACATAATGTGACAGGGGTCCTGAGTCCTAACATCATGTGACAGGGGTCCTGAGTCCTAACATCATGTGACAGGGGTCCTGAGTCCTAACATCATGTGACAGGGGTCCTGAGTCCTAACATCATGTGACAGGGGTCCTGAGTCCTAACATCATGTGACAGGGGTCCTGAGTCCTAACGTCATGTGACAAGGGTCCTGAGTCCTAACATCATGTGACAGGGGTCCTGAGTCCTAACGTCATGTGAGAGGGGTCCTGAGTCCTAACATCATGTGACAGGGGTCCTGAGTCCTAACGTCATGTGACAGGGGTCCTGAGTCCTAACATCATGTGACAGG
Source organism: Oncorhynchus mykiss (assembly GCF_013265735.2). Taxonomy (NCBI): domain Eukaryota; kingdom Metazoa; phylum Chordata; class Actinopteri; order Salmoniformes; family Salmonidae; genus Oncorhynchus; species Oncorhynchus mykiss. The sequence continues at coordinate 71,510,445 of NC_048582.1, forward strand.
GGTCCTGAGTCCTAACATCATGTGACAGGGGTCCTGAGTCCTAACATCATGTGACAGGGGTCCTGAGTCCTAACATCATGTGACAGGGGTCCTGAGTCCTAACATCATGTGACAGGGGTCCTGACTCCTAACATCATGTGACAGGGGTCCTGACTCCTAACGTCATGTGACAGGGGTCCTGAGTCCTAACGTCATGTGACAGGGGTCCTGAGTCCTAACATCATGTGACAGGGGTCCTGACTCCTAACGTCATGTGACAGGGGTCCTGAGTCCTAACGTCATGTGACAAGGGTCCTGAGTCCTAACATCATGTGACAGGGGTCCTGAGTCCTAACGTCATGTGAGAGGGGTCCTGAGTCCTAACATCATGTGACAGGGGTCCTGAGTCCTAACGTCATGTGACAGGGGTCCTGAGTCCTAACATCATGTGACAGGGGTCCTGAGTCCTAACATCATGTGACAGGGATCCTGAGTCCTAACATCATGTGACAGGGGTCCTGAGTCCTAACGTCATGTGACAGGGGTCCTGAGTCCTAACATCATGTGACAGGGGTCCTGACTCCTAACGTCATGTGACAGGGGTCCTGAGTCCTAACGTCATGTGACAGGGGTCCTGAGTCCTAACATCATGTGACAGGGGTCCTGAGTCCTAACGTCATTTGACAGGGGTCCTGAGTCCTAACATAATGTGACAGGGGTCCTGAGTCCTAACATCATGTGACAGGGGTCCTGAGTCCTAACATCATGTGACAGGGGTCCTGAGTCCTAACATCATGTTACAGGGGTCCTGAGTCCTAACATCATGTGACAGGGGTCCTGAGTCCTAACATCATGTGACAGGGGTCCTGAGTCCTAACGTCATGTGACAAGGGTCCTGAGTCCTAACATCATGTGACAGGGGTCCTGAGTCCTAACGTCATGTGAGAGGGGTCCTGAGTCCTAACATCATGTGACAGGGGTCCTGAGTCCTAACGTCATGTGACAGGGGTCCTGAGTCCTAACATCATGTGACAGGGGTCCTGAGTCCTAACATCATGTGACAGGGGTCCTGAGTCCTAACATCATGTGACAGGGGTCCTGAGTCCTAACATCATGTGACAGGGGTCCTGAGTCCTAACATCATGTGACAGGGGTCCTGACTCCTAACATCATGTGACAGGGGTCCTGACTCCTAACGTCATGTGACAGGGGTCCTGAGTCCTAACATCATGTGACAGGGGTCCTGAGTCCTAACGTCATGTGACAGGGGTCCTGAGTCCTAACATCATGTGACAGGGGTCCTGAGTCCTAACATCATGTGACAGGGGTCCTGAGTCCTAACATCATGTGACAGGGGTCCTGAGTCCTAACATCATGTGACAGGGGTCCTGAGTCCTAACATCATGTGACAGGGGTCCTGAGTCCTAACATCATGTGACAGGGGTCCTGAATCCTAACATCATGTGACAGGGGTCCTGAGTCCTAACATCATGTGACAGGGGTCCTGAGTCCTAATATCATGTGACAGGGGTCCTGACTCCTAACGTCATGTGACAGGGGTCCTGAGTCCTAACGTCATGTGACAGGGGTCCTGAGTCCTAACATCATGTGACAGGGGTCCTGAGTCCTAACGTCATTTGACAGGGGTCCTGAGTCCTAACATAATGTGACAGGGGTCCTGAGTCCTAACATCATGTGACAGGGGTCCTGAGTCCTAACATCATGTGACAGGGGTCCTGAGTCCTAACATCATGTGACAGGGGTCCTGAGTCCTAACATCATGTGACAGGGGTCCTGAGTCCTAACATCATGTGACAGGGGTCCTGAGTCCTAACGTCATGTGACAAGGGTCCTGAGTCCTAACATCATGTGACAGGGGTCCTGAGTCCTAACGTCATGTGAGAGGGGTCCTGAGTCCTAACATCATGTGACAGGGGTCCTGAGTCCTAACGTCATGTGACAGGGGTCCTGAGTCCTAACATCATGTGACAGGGGTCCTGAGTCCTAACATCATGTGACAGGGGTCCTGAGTCCTAACATCATGTGACAGGGGTCCTGAGTCCTAACATCATGTGACAGGGGTCCTGAGTCCTAACATCATGTGACAGGGGTCCTGACTCCTAACATCATGTGACAGGGGTCCTGACTCCTAACGTCATGTGACAGGGGTCCTGAGTCCTAACGTCATGTGACAGGGGTCCTGAGTCCTAACATCATGTGACAGGGGTCCTGACTCCTAAAGTCATGTGACAGGGGTCCTGAGTCCTAACGTCATGTGACAAGGGTCCTGAGTCCTAACATCATGTGACAGGGGTCCTGAGTCCTAACGTCATGTGAGAGGGGTCCTGAGTCCTAACATCATGTGACAGGGGTCCTGAGTCCTAACGTCATGTGACAGGGGTCCTGAGTCCTAACATCATGTGACAGGGGTCCTGAGTCCTAACATCATGTGACAGGGGTCCTGAGTCCTAACATCATGTGACAGGGGTCCTGAGTCCTAACGTCATGTGACAGGGGTCCTGAGTCCTAACATCATGTGACAGGGGTCCTGACTCCTAACGTCATGTGACAGGGGTCCTGAGTCCTAACGTCATGTGACAGGGGTCCTGAGTCCTAACATCATGTGACAGGGGTCCTGAGTCCTAACGTCATTTGACAGGGGTCCTGAGTCCTAACATAATGTGACAGGGGTCCTGAGTCCTAACATCATGTGACAGGGGTCCTGAGTCCTAACATCATGTGACAGGGGTCCTGAGTCCTAACATCATGTGACAGGGGTCCTGAGTCCTAACATCATGTGACAGGGGTCCTGAGTCCTAACATCATGTGACAGGGGTCCTGAGTCCTAACGTCATGTGACAAGGGTCCTGAGTCCTAACATCATGTGACAGGGGTCCTGAGTCCTAACGTCATGTGAGAGGGGTCCTGAGTCCTAACATCATGTGACAGGGGTCCTGAGTCCTAACGTCATGTGACAGGGGTCCTGAGTCCTAACATCATGTGACAGGGGTCCTGAGTCCTAACATCATGTGACAGGGGTCCTGAGTCCTAACATCATGTGACAGGGGTCCTGAGTCCTAACATCATGTGACAGGGGTCCTGAGTCCTAACATCATGTGACAGGGGTCCTGACTCCTAACATCATGTGACAGGGGTCCTGACTCCTAACGTCATGTGACAGGGGTCCTGAGTCCTAACATCATGTGACAGGGGTCCTGAGTCCTAACGTCATGTGACAGGGGTCCTGAGTCCTAACATCATGTGACAGGGGTCCTGAGTCCTAACATCATGTGACAGGGGTCCTGAGTCCTAACATCATGTGACAGGGGTCCTGAGTCCTAACATCATGTGACAGGGGTCCTGAGTCCTAACATCATGTGACAGGGGTCCTGAGTCCTAACGTCATGTGACAGGGGTCCTGACTCCTAACGTCATGTGACAGGGGTCCTGACTCCTAACGTCATGTGACAGGGGTCCTGAGTCCTAACATCATGTGACAGGGGTCCTGAGTCCTAACGTCATGTGACAGGGGTCCTGAGTCCTAACATCATGTGACAGGGGTCCTGAGTCCTAACATCATGTGACAGGGGTCCTGAGTCCTAACATCATGTGACAGGGGTCCTGAGTCCTAACGTCATGTGACAGGGGTCCTGAGTCCTAACATCATGTGACAGGGGTCCTGACTCCTAACGTCATGTGACAGGGGTCCTGAGTCCTAACATCATGTGACAGGGGTCCTGAATCCTAACGTCATGTGACAGGGGTCCTGAGTCCTAACATCATGTGACAGGGGTCCTGAGTCCTAACGTCATGTGACAGGGGTCCTGAGTCCTAACATCATGTGACAGGGGTCCTGACTCCTAACGTCATGTGACAGGGGTCCTGAGTCCTAACATCATGTGACAGGGGTCCTGAGTCCTAACATCATGTGACAGGGGTCCTGAGTCCTAACATCATGTGACAGGGGTCCTGAGTCCTAACATCTGTCTGTCTGTCTGTCTGTCTGTCTGTCTGTGAGTGACTATATGTCTGGTTCCAACTGAGAAAAAGCTAAGCTATATTGTACTCAGTCTGTCTGTTCCACATTTCATAATAGGTTGAAAACAAGTCATCCGTCAGGCTATATAAAGGTAGTAGTACCTTATCGTACACTGAAGACTTGTGCTTCATGCTTTTCTAGTTACACATGTAGTATACCTAGAATGACGAGGCTGTAAACTGAACATTTGTCAAACCTGAATGTCAAATGATCAGATTTTACATGTTCAAATCTACGTGTCTACTCCTCTAATTACCAGACAGCAGTTCATTAAACTAAATGGTGGCTATCCTCTTTACAGAGTGACAGACAGCAGTCTATTAATCCCCGTAGTAAAGATCACCTAATGATCAGTTTGTTCCAACACAGGGATAAAACATATGGTTAGTTTGACCTTTTCAGACAGCAAGCAACTCACGTCTGGCTCTCTGAGCCATTAAGTTGATGATATGAGACAGTGAAGAGAAGAGACAGAAGAGAGACAGAGAAGAGAATAGAGACAGAAGAGAGACAGAGACAGAGAAGAGACAGAGAAGAGAAGAGAGAAGAGAGACAGAGAAGAGAATATAGACAGAAGAGAGACAGAGAAGAGACAGAG
>NC_048582.1:71522560-71532560 GCF_013265735.2 Oncorhynchus mykiss
CTGGGGATGAAGGTTCTCTTCAACAGGAGACACAATTACTTGTCCATTTTCCTTTCTCTAGCCCCTCTCTTCTCTCTTCTCTTCTCTCTCTCTTCTCTATCCCCTCTCTTCTCTCTCTCTTTCTCTAGCCCCTCTCTTCTATTCTCTCTCTCTTCTCTATCCCCTCTCTTCTCGCTCTCTTTCTCTAGCCCCTCTCTTCTCTCTTCTCTTCTCTCTCTCTTCTCTATCCCCTCTCTTCTCTCTCTCTTTCTCTAGCCCCTCTCTTCTATTCTCTCTCTCTTCTCTATCCCCTCTCTTCTCGCTCTCTTTCTCTAGCCCCTCTCTTCTCTCTTCTCTTCTCTCTCTCTTCTCTATCCCCTCTCTTCTCTCTCTCTTTCTCTAGCCCCTCTCTCCCTTCCCCTTCTCTCTTCTCTCCCTCTCGCTCTCCTCTCCTCTCTCTCTATCTCTCCTCTCCCTCTCTTTTATCTCTCCCTCTCTCTCCCTCTTCTCTCTCTCTCTCTCTCTCTAGACCCTCTCTCCCTCCCCCTTCTCTCTTCTCTCCCTCTCGCTCTCCTCTCCTCTCTCTCTATCTCTCCTCTCCCTCTCTTTTATCTCTCCCTCTCTCTCCCTCTTCTCTCTCTCTCTCTCTCTCTAGACCCTCTCTCCCTCCCCCTTCTCTCTTCTCTCCCTCTCGCTCTCCTCTCATCTCTCTCTGCCTCTCTCTCCCCTCCCTCTCTTTTCTCTCTCCCTCTCTCTCTCTCCTCTCTCTCTCTCTTTTCTCTCTCCCTCTCTCTCTTCTCTCCCTCTTCTCTCTCTCTCTCTTTTCTCTCCCTCTCTCTCTTCTCTCCCTCTCTCTCTCTTTCTCTTCTCTCTCTTCTCTCTCTTTTCTCTTCTCTCCCTCTCTCTCTTGCTCTCTGTTTTTCTTTCTTTCTCTCACCCCACGTTCTCCTTTTCCTATTTCCCACATGCTGGGGACATTTGTATTCTCTCCAGTTTCATTTCATTATATTTCCCATTTTGTGATGTTTCATGAGGTTTAATTTGCAAAACAGCTGTCATCCCACTGAGGACGTGGGGAGACTATGGAGGGAGAACCGCAAGAAGCTTCAAAGGGTAATGGTGACCAACGAAGACTCCAGCCATCCTATTCATAGACTCTCTGCTTCCACAAGGCCAGTGGTACCGATGCACGAAGACTCCAGCCATCCTATTCATAGACTCTCTGCTTCCACAAGGCCAGTGGTACCGATGCACCAAGACTCCAGCCATCCTAGTCATAGACTCTCTGCTTCCACAAGGCCAGTGGTACCGATGCACGAAGACTCCAGCCATCCTAGTCGTAGACTCTCTGCTTCCACAAGGCCAGTGGTACCGATGCACGAAGACTCCAGCCATCCTAGTCATAGACTCTCTGCTTCCACAAGGCCAGTGGTACCGATGCACGAAGACTCCAGCCATCCTAGTCATAGACTCTCTGCTTCCACAAGGCCAGTGGTACCGATGCACCAAGACTCCAGCCACCCTAGTCATAGACTCTCTGCTTCCACAAGGCCAGTGGTACCGATGCACCAAGACTCCAGCCATCCTAGTCATAGACTCTCTGCTTCCACAAGGCCAGTGGTACCGATGCACGAAGACTCCAGCCATCCTATTCATAGACTCTCTGCTTCCACAAGGCCAGTGGTACCGATGCACGAAGACTCCAGCCATCCTTTTCATAGACTCTCTGCTTCCACAAGGCCAGTGGTACCAATGCACCAAGACTCCAGCAATCCTTTTCATAGACTCTCTGCTTCCACAAGGCCAGTGGTACCGATGCACCAAGACTCCAGCCATCCTATTCATAGACTCTCTGCTTCCACAAGGCCAGTGGTACCGATGCACGAAGACTCCAGCCATCCTAGTCATAGACTCTCTGCTTCCACAAGGCCAGTGGTACCGATGCACCAAGACTCCAGCCATCCTATTCATAGACTCTCTGCTTCCACAAGGCCAGTGGTACCGATGCACGAAGACTCCAGCCATCCTAGTCATAGACTCTCTGCTTCCACAAGGCCAGTGGTACCGATGCACGAAGACTCCAACCATCCTAGTCATAGACTCTCTGCTTCCACAAGGCCAGTGGTACCGATGCACGAAGACTCCAGCCATCCTAGTCATAGACTCTCTGCTTCCACAAGGCCAGTGGTACCGATGCACCAAGACTCCAGCCATCCTAGTCATAGACTCTCTGCTTCCACAAGGCCAGTGGTACCGATGCACGAAGACTCCAGCCATCCTATTCATAGACTCTCTGCTTCCACAAGGCCAGTGGTACCGATGCACGAAGACTCCAGCCATCCTATTCATAGACTCTCTGCTTCCACAAGGCCAGTGGTACCGATGCACCAAGACTCCAGCCATCCTAGTCATAGACTCTCTGCTTCCACAAGGCCAGTGGTACCGATGCACGAAGACTCCAGCCATCCTAGTCGTAGACTCTCTGCTTCCACAAGGCCAGTGGTACCGATGCACGAAGACTCCAACCATCCTAGTCATAGACTCTCTGCTTCCACAAGGCCAGTGGTACCGATGCACGAAGACTCCAGCCATTCTAGTCGTAGACTCTCTGCTTCCACAAGGCCAGTGGTACCGATGCACCAAGACTCCAGCCATCCTAGTCATAGACTCTCTGCTTCCACAAGGCCAGTGGTACCGATGCACCAAGACTCCAGCCATCCTAGTCATAGACTCTCTGCTTCCACAAGGCCAGTGGTACCGATGCACCAAGACTCCAGCAATCCTATTCATAGACTCTCTGCTTCCACAAGGCCAGTGGTACCGATGCACCAAGACTCCAGCAATCCTTTTCATAGACTCTCTGCTTCCACAAGGCCAGTGGTACCGATGCACCAAGACTCCAGCAATCCTTTTCATAGACTCTCTGCTTCCACAAGGCCAGTGGTACCGATGCACCAAGACTCCAGCAATCCTTTTCATAGACTCTCTGCTTCCACAAGGCCAGTGGTACCGATGCACGAAGACTCCAGCCATCCTAGTCATAGACTCTCTGCTTCCACAAGGCCAGTGGTACCGATGCACGAAGACTCCAACCATCCTAGTCATAGACTCTCTGCTTCCACAAGGCCAGTGGTACCGATGCACCAAGACTCCAGCCATCCTAGTCATAGACTCTCTGCTTCCACAAGGCCAGTGGTACCGATGCACGAAGACTCCAGCCATCCTAGTCATAGACTCTCTGCTTCCACAAGGCCAGTGGTACCGATGCTCGAAGACTCCAGCCATCCTATTCATAGACTCTCTGCTTCCACAAGGCCAGTGGTACCGATGCACGAAGACTCCAGCCATTCTAGTCGTAGACTCTCTGCTTCCACAAGGCCAGTGGTACCGATGCACCAAGACTCCAGCCATCCTAGTCATAGACTCTCTGCTTCCACAAGGCCAGTGGTACCAATGCACCAAGACTCCAGCAATCCTATTCATAGACTCTCTGCTTCCACAAGGCCAGTGGTACCAATGCACCAAGACTCCAGCCATCCTATTCATAGACTCTCTGCTTCCACAAGGCCAGTGGTACCGATGCACGAAGACTCCAGCCATCCTAGTCATAGACTCTCTGCTTCCACAAGGCCAGTGGTACCGATGCACGAAGACTCCAGCCATCCTAGTCATAGACTCTCTGCTTCCACAAGGCCAGTGGTACCGATGCACGAAGACTCCAGCCATCCTAGTCATAGACTCTCTGCTTCCACAAGGCCAGTGGTACCGATGCACCAAGACTCCAGCCATCCTAGTCATAGACTCTCTGCTTCCACAAGGCCAGTGGTACCGATGCACGAAGACTCCAGCCATCCTATTCATAGACTCTCTGCTTCCACAAAGCCAGTGGTACCGATGCACGAAGACTCCAGCCATCCTAGTCATAGACTCTCTGCTTCCACAAGGCCAGTGGTACCGATGCTCGAAGACTCCAGCCATCCTAGTCATAGACTCTCTGCTTCCACAAGGCCAGTGGTACCGATGCACGAAGACTCCAGCCATTCTAGTCGTAGACTCTCTGCTTCCACAAGGCCAGTGGTACCGATGCACCAAGACTCCAGCCATCCTAGTCATAGACTCTCTGCTTCCACAAGGCCAGTGGTACCGATGCACGAAGACTCCAGCCATCCTAGTCATAGACTCTCTGCTTCCACAAGGCCAGTGGTACCGATGCACGAAGACTCCAGCCATCCTAGTCATAGACTCTCTGCTTCCACAAGGCCAGTGGTACCGATGCACCAAGACTCCAGCCATCCTAGTCATAGACTCTCTGCTTCCACAAGGCCAGTGGTACCGATGCACGAAGACTCCAGCCATTCTAGTCGTAGACTCTCTGCTTCCACAAGGCCAGTGGTACCGATGCACGAAGACTCCAGCCATCCTATTCATAGACTCTCTGCTTCCACAAAGCCAGTGGTACCGATGCACGAAGACTCCAGCCATCCTAGTCATAGACTCTCTGCTTCCACAAGGCCAGTGGTACCGATGCACCAAGACTCCAGCCATCCTAGTCATAGACTCTCTGCTTCCACAAGGCCAGTGGTACCGATGTACCAAGTCTGGGACCAAAAGGCTCCTGAACTGCTTCTACTCCCCCAGGGCACTATAATAATAAATAGTATATCTGACCTATTTGACTATGACGCTGCTACTGTCTAGTATCTATTATGAAGGCTTCGTCCTGTAAGGATCGAGGCTGCAGACGAGAAGCAGGTACAGGGATGAAACAAGAGACAGGAACACAGAGGGCTTCTGGAGAACACGTAACGATAATGTGGATGAAACACAGGAACACAGAGGGCTTCTGGAGAACACGTAACGATAATGTGGATGAAACACAGGAACACAGAGGGCTTCTGGAGAAAACGTAAACAATAATGTGGATGAAACACAGGAACACAGAGGGCTTCTGGAGAACACGTAACGATAATGTGGATGAAACACAGGAACACAGACAGATGTAGGGAAGGCCATCAAAACGTGAAGGAGTCAGAGGCCAACGAGTGCTGATGCAAGTAATGATGGTGACAGGTGTGGATAGAGCCATGATATAATTGACTCAGTACTGGTACTCTGTGAATAGAACCATGCTATAATTGACTCAGTACAGGTACTCTGTGTGTATTGACTAAGTACTGGTACTCTGTGTATATTGACTCAGTACTGGTACTCTGTGTATATTGACTCAGTACTGGTACTCTGTGTATATTGACTCAGTACTGGTACTCTGTGTGTAGAGCCAGAAAGAAAGAAAGAAAGAAAGAGAGACAGAAAAGGGACAGATAGAGAGAGAGAGAGAGAGAGAGAGAGAGAGAGAGAGAGGGATTGGAAAACACTAAACAAACGACAACACGAAGAATTATCTATCCAAAATGGAGATGAATGGGTAAACCACTTCTCCAATCTTTTTGGCTCTATAACTAAGAATAAAGAGCAAAAACATATACATGATCAAATATAGATCTTAGAATCAACAATTAAAGACTACCAGAACCCACTGGATTCTCCAATTACCTTGAACGAGTTACAGGACAAAATAAAAACCCTCCAACCCAAAAAGGCGTGTGGTGTTGATGGTATCCTCAATGAAATGATCAAATATACAGACAACAAATTCTAATTGGCTATATTAAAACTCTTTAACATCATCCTTAGCTCTGGCATCTTCCCCAATATTTGGAACCAAGGACTGATCACCCCAATCCACAAAAGTGGAGACAAATTTGACCCCAATAACTACCGTGGAATAGGCGTCAACAGTAACTTTGGGAAAATCCTCTGCATTATCATTAACAGCACACTCGTACATTTCCTCAATGAAAACAACGTACTGAGTAAATGTAAACATGTATTTTTACCAAATTACCGTACAACAGACCATGTATTCACCCTGCACACCCTAATTGACAACCAAATAAACCAAAACAAAGGCAAAGTCTTCTCATGCTTTGTTGATTTCAAAAAAGCCTTCGACTCAATTTGGCATGAGGGTCTGCTATACAAACTGATGGAAAGTGGTGTTGGGGCAAAAAACACACCAATATCTTCACACAGGGTCGTGGGATGAGACAGGGATGCAGCTTAAGCCCCACCCTCTTCAACATATATATCAACGAATTGGCGCGGGCACTAGAAAAGTCTGCAGCACCCGGCCTCACCCTACTAGAATCCGAAGTCAAATGTCTGCTGTTTTCTGATGATCTGGTACTTCTGTCACCAACCAAGGAGGGCCTACAGCAGCACCTAGATATTCTGCACTGATTCTGTCAGACCTGGGCCCTGACAGTAAATCTCAGTAAGACCAAAATAATGGTATTCCAAAAATGGTCCAGTCACCAGGACCACAAATACAAATTCCATCTAGACACTGTTGCCCTAGAGCACACAAAAAACTATACATACCTTGGCCTAAACATCAGCGCCACAGGTAACTTCCACAAAGCTGTGAACGATCTGAGAGACAAGGCAAGAAGGTCATTCTATGCCATCAAAAGGAACATACATTTCAACATACCATTTAGGATCTGGCTAAAAATACTTGAATCAGTCATAGAGCCAATCGCCCTTAACGGTTGTGAGGTCTGGGGTCCGCTCACCAACCAAGACTTCACAAAATGGGACAAACACCAAATTGAGACTCTGCATACAGAATTCTGCAAAAATATCCTCCGTGTACAATGTAGAACAACAAATAATGCATGCAGAGCAGAATTAGGCCGATACCCACTAATTATCAAAATCCAGAAAATAGCCGTTAAATTCTACAACCACCTAAAAGGAAGTGATTCCCAAACCTTCCATAACAAAGCCATCACCTACAGAGAGATAAACCTGGAGAAGAGTCCCATAAGCAAGCTGGTCCTGGGGCTCTGTTCACAAACACAAACACACCCTACAGAGCCCCAGGACAACAGCACAATTAGACCCAACCAAATCATGAGAAAACAAAAAGATAATTACTTGACACATTGGAAAGAATTAACAAAAAAACAGAGCAAACTAGAATGCTATTTGACCCTAAACAGAGAGTACACAGTGGCAGAATACCTGACCACTGTGACTGAACCAAACGTAAGGGAAGCTTTGACTATGTACAGACTCAGTGAGCATAGCCTTGCTATTGAGAAAGGCCGCCGTAGGCAGACATGGCTCTCAAGAGAAGACAGGCTATGTGCTCACTGCCCACAAAATGAGGTGGAAACTGAGCTGTACTTCCTAACCTCCTGCCCAATGTATGACCATATTAGAGAGACATATTTCCCTCAGATTACACAGATCCACAAAGAATTCGAAAACAAATCCAATTTTGAAAAACTCCCATAAAAACTCCCTCCGTAGTTCTGTAGGAATCATCGGCTACAGACCTCACTCTGTGTATAACACGTCAACAGTCTCTTCCACCCCCCATGGAACTGAAGACACAACAACACAACACAGTGAATTACACCTCAGAAGTCTCTTAAAAAATGACTCATCCACCCCATGGGACTGAAGACACAACAACACACCAGGAGAACTACGATGTGGCTGCTACTGCTGAATCTATGAACAGAAAACGAGGGAGCCAGTGACCCACGGGAGAGAGAGAGAGAGAGGCAGATAGAGGGAGGGAAATAGAGAACAGAGATGTCGGAGAGAGAGTCAGAGAGAGAGAGAGAGAGAGAGAGAGAGAGAGAGAGAGAGAGAGAAAGAGAAAGAGAAAGAGAAAGAGAGAGAGAGAGGGAGAGAGAGGGAGAGAAAGAGAGGACAGAGATGAGGGGAGAGAGTTGGATAGAGAGAGAGAGAGAGAGAGAGAGAGAGAGAAAGAGAGACAGAGAGAGAGAAAGAGAGTGAGAGAGAGAGAAGACAGGCTCTGTGCTCACTGCCCACAAAATGAGGTGGAAACTGAGCTGCACTTCCTAACCTCCTGCCCAATGTATGACCATATTAGAGAGACATATTTCCCTCAGATTACACAGATCCACAAAGAATTCGAAAACAAATCCAATTTTGATAAACTCCCATATCTACTGGGTGAAATTCCACAGTGTGACATCACAGCAGCAAGATTTGTGACCTGTTGCCACGAGAAAAGGGCAACCAGTGAAGAACAAACACCATTGTAAATACAACCCATATTTATGCTTTTTTATTTTATCTTGTGTCCTTTAGCCATTTGTACATCGTTAAAACACTGTATATATATAATATGACATGTGAAATGTCTTTATTGTTTTGAAACTTCTGTATGTGTAATGTTTACTGTTAATTTTTGTTGTTTTTCACTTTATATATTCACTTTGTATATTATCTACCTCACTTGTTTTGGCAATGTTAACACATGTTTCCCATGCCAATAAAGCCCTTGAATTGAATTGAATTGAATTGAGAGAGAGAGAGAGAGAGACAGAGAGAGAGAGAGACAGAGAGACAGAGAGAGAGGGAGAGAACAAAGGCACACCTCTCTCGGGTCAGGTGTGATCGCGCAGCACTCTTAGAGCCAAATACAACGTCAGATTTGAGTGTGTAACTCAACATTTCTACCAAATACCAAACCAACACATTATTTATTTGCACTTGTTTTTCTTGCTTTTGGAAGCGTGACGCTGTCCTCAGATTATCTGTTCTGTTATACTCACATACATTATTTTAACAGTTTTATAAAACTTTAGAGTGTTTTCTATCTAATACTACCATGCATATGCATATCCTAGCTTCTGGGCCTGAGTAACAGGCAGTTTACTTTGGGCACCTCAGTCATCCTTTGAGACAGATGAGACATGGATTGCGTATGTGTGTCACTCAGAGGGTGAACGGACAAGACAAAATATGTATGTGCCTTTGAACAGGGGTATGGTAGTAGGTGCCAGGGGCACCGGTTTCTGTCAAGATCTGTAAAGCTTCAATTTTTTGGACTGAAGGATAGCTCCCATCAGGCAGGTCAGGGCTCGAACTGAAGTGTCAGGGTAGATCAGTGCTGATCTAGAGTCAGGTCAACCCTGTCCACGTAATCCTGATGGTATTTCAGTGCTGATCTAGAATCAGGTCAACCCTGTCCACGTAATCCTGATGGTAGATCAGCACCCCTTCTGAGACACTGTGTGGATAAGGGTCCAACTCCTATTAACGGCAGATCAGGGAAGGTCTTACCTTCACAGGAGGGCGGAGGTCCCTGAAACTCCAGGTGAGTCCCCAGACGACAGGTCAGAATGTTGTTCCCACTCAACTGGTACCCTGGTAGACACCTGTAACGCACTATATCACCTGGAGGGAGAAGAGGGAGGGAAGTTGGAGGGAGGGAGGGAGGGAGGGAGGGAGGGAGGGAGGGAGGGAGGGAGGGAGGGAGGGAGGGAGGGAAGTTGGAGGGAGGGAGGGAGGGAGGGAAGTTGGAGGGAGGGAGGGAGGGAGGGAGGGAGGGAGGGAAGTTGGAGGGAGGGAGGGAGGGAGGGACGGGGAAGGAGCGAGGGAGGGAGGGAGGGAGGGAGGGAGGGAGGGAGGGAGGGAGGGAGGGAGGGAGGGAGGGAGGGAGGAAGGGAGGGAGGGAGGGAGGGAGGGGGAAGGAGCGAGGGAGGGAGGGAGGGAGGGAGGGAGGGAGGGAGGGAGGGAGGGAGGGAGGGAGGGAGGGGGAATGAGCGAGGGAGGGAGGGAGGGAGGGAGGGAGGGAGGGAGGGAGGGAGGGAGGGAGGAATGAGGGAGGGAGGGAGGAATGAGGGAGGGAGGGAGGGAGGGAGGGAGGGAGGGAGGGAGGGAGGGGGAAGGAGCGAGGGAGGGAGGGAGGGAGGGAGGGAGGGAGGGAGGGAGGGAGGGAGGGAGGGAGGGAGGGAGGAATGAGGAATGAGGGAGGGAGGAATGAGGAATGAGGGAGGGAGGGAGGGAGGGAGGGAGGGAGGGAGGGAGGGAGGGAGGGAGGGAGGGAGGGAGGGAGGGAGGGAGTGAATACACATTAAATAACTACAGAGAATTTGTCTTCGTCACGTCCTCCACATAAACTGAAAGATGGTGA
>NC_048582.1:71537560-71562560 GCF_013265735.2 Oncorhynchus mykiss
GCCAGCTACAGTCAGCAGAGCTGGGGTACTCCTCCGGATAACCAGGAGAGAAGATAGTCCCGTTGTCTGACGTGATGTTACCCCCACAGGGCACTGGGGAGATGGGGGGGGGGGGGGATAAATAGCACAGACTGAATAAAACCATACAGAAGTCTTTATCAAGGGGAATCAGTGAAAAAATGATTCTCTGTCTCTGCCTCTCTGTGTCTCTCTCTCTGTCTCTCTGTCTCCTTCTCTGTCTCTGTCTCTCGCTCTGTCTCTGTCTCACACACACACACACACACACACACACACACACACACACACACACACACACACACACACACACACACACACACACACACACACACACCAGGGCTGAAGATTACCCAGGAAGCCTGTTAGTGAGTGAGGACTCGGTTGGAGTGTTCCAGGAAGATAAGGCCATAACCCCGTCCCAGTGGAGGCTGGGGAGGGAGGAATGGAGTTATGGATGGAGGGATGAAGGAGTAGATGATATATGGGGCTGTGGAGGGAGGGAGGGAGGGATGAAGGAGTAGAGGATATATGGGGCTGTGGAGGGAGGGAGGGAGGGAGGGAGGGAGGGAGGGAGGGAGGGAGGGAGGGAGGGAGGGAGGGAGGGAGGGAGGGAGGGAGGGAGGGAGGGAGGGAGGGAGGGAGGAGTAGAGGATATATGGGGCTGTGGAGGGAGGGAGGGAGGAGTAGATGATATATGGGGCTGTGGAGGGAGGGAGGGAGGGATGAAGGAGTAGAGGATATATGGGGCTGTGGAGGGAGGGAGGGATGAAGGAGTAGATGATATATGGGGCTGTGGAGGGAGGGAGGGATGAAGGAGTAGAGGATATATGGGGCTGTGGAGGGAGGGAGGGATGAAGGAGTAGAGGATATATGGGGCTGTGGAGGGAGGGAGGGATGAAGGAGTAGAGGATATATGGGGCTGTGGAGGGAGGGAGGGAGGGATGAAGGAGTAGAGGATATATGGGGCTGTGGAGGGAGGGAGGGAGGGAGGAGTAGAGGATATATGGGGCTGTGGAGGGAGGGAGGGAGGGATGAATGAGTAGATGATATATGGGGCTATGGAGGGAGGGAGGGATGAAGGAGTAGATGATATATGGAGCTGTGGAGGGAGGGAGGGATGAAGGAGTATAGGATATATGGGGCTGTGGAGGGAGGGATGGAGGGATGGAGGAGTAGATGATATATGGGGCTGTGGAGGGAGGAAGGGAGGGATGGAGGAGTAGAGGATATATGGGGCTGTGGAGGGAGGGAGGGAGGGAGGAGTAGAGGATATATGGGGCTGTGGAGGGAGGGAGGGAGGGATGAAGGGAGGGCGGGATGAAGGAGTAGAGGATATATGGGCCTGTGAAGGGAGGGAGGGATGAAGGAGTAGAGGATATATGGGGCTGTGGAGGGAGGGAGGGAGGGAGGAGTAGAGGATATATGGGGCTGTGGAGGGAGGGAGGGAGGGAGGAGTAGAGGATATATGGGGCTGTGGAGGGAGGGAGGGATGAAGGAGTATAGGATATATGGGGCTGTGGAGGGAGGGAGGGAGGGAGGGAGGAGTAGAGGATATATGGGGCTGTGGAGGGAGGGAGGGATGAAGGAGTAGAGGATATATGGGGCTGTGGAGTGAGGGAGGGATGAAGGTGTAGAGGATATATGGGGCTGTGGAGGGAGGGAGGGAGGGATGAAGGGAGGGAGGGATGAAGGAGTAGAGGATATATGGGCCTGTGAAGGGAGGGAGGGATGAAGGAGTAGAGGATATATGGGGCTGTGGAGGGAGGGAGGGAGGGAGGGAGGGAGGGAGGGAGGGAGGGAGGGAGGGAGGGAGGGAGGGAGGGAGGGAGGGAGGGAGGGAGGGAGGGAGGGAGGGAGGGAGGGAGGAAGGGAGGGAGGGAGGGAGGGATGAAGGAGTAGAGGATATATGGGGCTGTGGAGGGAGGGAGGGAGGGAGGGAGGGAGGGAGGGAGGGAGGGAGGGAGGGAGGGAGGGAGGGAGGGAGGGAGGGAGGGAGGGAGGAGTAGAGGGTATATGGGGCTGTGGAGGGAGGGAGGGAGGAGTAGATGATATATGGGGCTGTGGAGGGAGGAAGGGAGGGATGAAGGAGTAGAGGATATATGGGGCTGTGGAGGGAGGGAGGGATGAAGGAGTAGATGATATATGGGGCTGTGGAGGGAGGGAGGGATGAAGGAGTAGAGGATATATGGGGCTGTGGAGGGAGGGAGGGATGAAGGAGTAGAGGATATATGGGGCTGTGGAGGGAGGGAGGGAGGGAGGAGTAGAGGATATATGGGGCTGTGGAGGGAGGGAGGGAGGGATGAATGAGTAGATGATATATGGGGCTATGGAGGGAGGGAGGGATGAAGGAGTAGAGGATATATGGGGCTGTGGAGGGAGGGAGGGAGGGATGAAGGAGTAGAGGATATATGGGGCTGTGGAGGGAGGGAGGGAGGAGTAGAGGATATATGGGGCTGTGGAGGGAGGGAGGGAGGGATGAATGAGTAGATGATATATGGGGCTATGGAGGGAGGGAGGGATGAAGGAGTAGATGATATATGGAGCTGTGGAGGGAGGGAGGGATGAAGGAGTAGAGGATATATGGGGCTGTGGAGGGAGGGAGGGAGGGATGGAGGAATTAGATGATATATGGGGCTGTGGAGGGAGGGAGGGAGGGATGGAGGAGTAGAGGATATATGGGGCTGTGGAGGGAGGGAGGGAGGGATGAAGGAGTAGAGGATATATGGGGCTTTGGAGGGAGGGAGGGAGGGATGAAGGGAGGGAGGGATGAAGGAGTAGAGGATATATGGGCCTGTGAAGGGAGGGAGGGATGAAGGAGTAGAGGATATATGGGGCTGTGGAGGGAGGGAGGGAGGGAGGAGTAGAGGATATATGGGGCTGTGGAGGGAGGGAGGGAGGGAGGAGTAGAGGATATATGGGGCTGTGGAGGGAGGGAGGAATGAAGGAGTATAGGATATATGGGGCTGTGGAGGGAGGGAGGGAGGGAGGGAGGAGTAGAGGATATATGGGGCTGTGGAGGGAGGGAGGGATGAAGGAGTAGAGGATATATGGGGCTGTGGAGGGAGGGAGGGATGAAGGTGTAGAGGATATATGGGGCTGTGGAGGGAGGGAGGGAGGGATGAAGGGAGGGAGGGATGAAGGAGTAGAGGATATATGGGCCTGTGAAGGGAGGGAGGGATGAAGGAGTAGAGGATATATGGGGCTGTGGAGGGAGGGAGGGAGGGAGGGAGGGAGGGAGGGAGGGAGGGAGGGAGGGAGGGAGGGAGGGATGAAGGAGTAGAGGATATATGGGGCTGTGGAGGGAGGGAGGGAGGGAGGGAGGGAGGGATGGAGGAGTAGAGGATATATGGGGCTGTGGAGGGAGGGAGGGATGGAGGAGTAGAGGATATATGGGGCTGTGGAGGGAGGGAGGGAGGGATGAAGGTGTAGAGGATATATGGGGCTGTGGAGGGAGGGAGGGAGGGATGAAGGAGTAGATGATATATGGGGCTGTGGAGGGAGGGAGGGATGAAGGTGTAGAGGATATATGGGGCTGTGGAGGGAGGGAGGGATGAAGGTGTAGAGGATATATGGGGCTGTGGAGGGAGGGAGGGAGGGAGGAGTAGAGGATATATGGGGCTGTGGAGGGAGGGAGGGATGAAGGTGTAGAGGATATATGGGGCTGTGGAGGGAGGGAGGGAGGGAGGGATGGAGGAGTAGATGATATATGGGGCTGTGGAGGGAGGGAGGGAGGGATGAAGGAGTAGATGATATATGGGGCTGTGGAGGGAGGGAGGGAGGGAGGAGTAGAGGATATATGGAGCTGTGGAGGGAGGGAGGGATGAAGGTGTAGAGGATATATGGGGCTGTGGAGGGAGGGAGGGAGGGAGGGAGGGAGGGAGGGAGGGAGGGAGGGAGGGAGGGAGGGAGGGAGGGAGGGAGGGAGGGAGGGAGGGAGGGAGGGAGGGAGGGAGGGAGGAGTAGAGGATATATGGGGCTGTGGAGGGAGGGAGGGAGGGATGAAGGAGTAGAGGATATATGGGGCTGTGGAGGGAGGGAGGGATGAAGGAGTAGAGGATATATGGGGCTGTGGAGGGAGGGAGGGATGAAGGAGTAGAGGATATATGGAGCTGTGGAGGGAGGGAGGGATGAAGGAGTAGATGATATATGGGGCTGTGGAGGGAGGGAGGGATGAAGGAGTAGAGGATATATGGGGCTGTGGAGGGAGGGAGGGATGAAGGAGTAGAGGATATATGGGGCTGTGGAGGGAGGGAGGGATGAAGGTGTAGAGGATATATGGGGCTGTGGAGGGAGGGAGGGATGAAGGTGTAGAGGATATATGGGGCTGTGGAGGGAGGGAGGGATGAAGGTGTAGAGGATATATGGGGCTGTGGAGGGAGGGAGGGATGAAGGAGTAGATGATATATGGGGCTGTGGAGGGAGGGAGGGATGAAGGAGTAGAGGATATATGGGGCTGTGGAGGGATGGAGGGATGAAGGTGTAGAGGATATATGGGGCTGTGGAGGGAGGGAGGGATGAAGGTGTAGAGGATATATGGGGCTGTGGAGGGAGGGAGGGATGAAGGAGTATAGGATATATGGGGCTGTGGAGGGAGGGAGGGATGAAGGTGTAGAGGATATATGGGACTGTGGAGGGAGGGAGGGATGAAGGAGTAGAGGATATATGGGGCTGTGGAGGGAGGGAGGGAGGGAGGGAGGGATGAAGGAGTATAGGATATATGGGGCTGTGGAGGGAGGGAGGGATGAAGGAGTAGAGGATATATGGAGCTGTGGAGGGAGGGAGGGAGGGATGAAGGAGTAGAGGATATATGGGGCTGTGGAGGGAGGGAGGGATGAAGGTGTAGAGGATATATGGGGCTGTGGAGGGAGGGAGGGATGAAGGTGTAGAGGATATATGGGGCTGTGGAGGGAGGGAGGGATGAAGGAGTAGAGGATATATGGGGCTGTGGAGGGAGGGAGGGATGAAGGAGTAGAGGATATATGGGGCTGTGGAGGGAGGGAGGGAGGGAGGGAGGAGTAGAGGATATATGGGGCTGTGGAGGGAGGGAGGGAGGGAGGAGTAGAGGATATATGGGGCTGTGGAGGGAGGGAGGGAGGGATGAAGGAGTAGAGGATATATGGGGCTGTGGAGGGAGGGAGGGAGGGATGAAGGAGTAGAGGATATATGGGGCTGTGGAGGGAGGGAGGGAGGGAGGAGTAGAGGATATATGGGGCTGTGGAGGGAGGGAGGGAGGGAGGGAGGAGTAGAGGATATATGGGGCTGTGGAGGGAGGGAGGGAGGGAGGGAGGGAGGGAGGGAGGGAGGGAGGGAGGGAGGGAGGGAGGGAGGGAGGGAGGGATGAAGGAGTAGAGGATATATGGGGCTGTGGAGGGAGGGAGGGAGGGAGGGAGGGAGGGAGGGAGGGAGGGAGGGAGGGAGGGAGGGAGGGAGGGAGGGAGGGAGGGAGGGAGGGAGGGAGGGAGGAGTAGAGGATATATGGGGCTGTGGAGGGAGGGAGGGAGGGAGGGAGGGAGGGAGGAGTAGATGATATATGGGGCTTTGGAGGGAGGGAGGGAGGGAGGGAGGGAGGAGTAGAGGATATATGGGGCTGTGGAGGGAGGGAGGGAGGGAGGGAGGGAGGGAGGGAGGGAGGAGTAGATGATATATGGGGCTGTGGAGGGAGGGAGGGAGGGATGAAGGAGTAGAAGATATATGGGGCTGTGGAGGGAGGGAGGGAGGGAGGGAGGGAGGGGGGGAGGGAGGGAGGGAGGGAGGGGGAGGGAGGGAGGGAGGGAGGGAGGGAGGGAGGAGTAGATGATATATGGGGCTGTGGAGGGAGGGAGGGAGGGAGGGAGGGAGGGAGGGAGGGAGGGAGGGAGGGAGGGAGGGAGGGAGGGAGGGAGGGAGGGAGGGAGGAGTAGATGATATATGGGGCTGTGGAGGGAGGGAGGGAGGGAGGGAGGGAGGGAGGGAGGGAGGGAGGGAGGGAGGGAGGGAGGGAGGGAGGGAGGGAGGGAGGGAGGGAGGGAGGAGTAGATGATATATGGGGCTGTGGAGGGAGGGAGGGAGGGAGGGAGGGAGGGAGGGAGGGAGGGAGGGAGGGAGGGAGGGAGGGAGGGAGGGAGGGAGGGAGGGAGGGAGGGAGGGAGGGAGGGAGGGAGGAGTAGATGATATATGGGGCTGTGGAGGGAGGGAGGGAGGGAGGAGTAGAGGATATATGGGGCTGTGGAGGGAGGGAGGGAGGGAGGGAGGGAGGGAGGGAGGGAGGGAGGGAGGGAGGGAGGGAGGGAGGGAGGGAGGAGTAGATGATATATGGGGCTGTGGAGGGAGGGAGGGATGAAGGAGTAGAGGATATATGGGGCTGTGGAGGGAGGGAGGGAGGGAGGGAGGGAGGGAGGGAGGGAGGGAGGGAGAGAGGGAGGGAGTGATGAAGGAGTAGAGGATATATGGGGCTGTGGAGGGAGGGAGGGAGGGAGGAGTAGAGGATATATGGGGCTGTGGAGGGAGGGAGGGAGGGAGGAGTAGAGGATATGTGGGGCTGTGGAGGGAGGGAGGGAGGGAGGGAGGGAGGGAGGTGTAGAGGATATATGGGGCTGTGGAGGGAGGGAGGGAGGGAGGGAGGAGTAGATGATATATGGGGCTGTGGAGGGAGGGAGGGAGGGATGAAGGAGTAGAGGATATATGGGGCTGTGGAGGGAGGGAGGGATGAAGGAGTAGAGGATATATGAGGCTGTGGAGGGAGGGAGGGATGAAGGAGTAGAGGATATATGGGGCTGTGGAGGGAGGGAGGGATGAAGGTGTAGAGGATATATGGGGCTGTGGAGGGAGGGAGGGAGGGAGGAGTAGAGGATATATGGGGCTGTGGAGGGAGGGAGGGATGAAGGTGTAGAGGATATATGGGGCTGTGGAGGGAGGGAGGGAGGGAGGGAGGGAGGGAGGGAGGGAGGGAGGGAAGGATGAAGGAGTACAGGATATATGGGGCTGTGGAGGGAGGGAGGGATGGAGGGATGAAGGAGTAGAGGACACGACAGAGCATTTGCTCCGGGACTTCATAGTCCCCCTTCCCAACTAACTGACCGATTGGCCCTCCTTCCCCTCCCTCCACCTCAACCCTCCTTCTCCTCCACCCCCCCCCCCCCCCCCCAGACACACACACACGTCTTCTAAACCCCTCTAAGGGGGTGCTTTGCATTTATATGGATGTTTCAAATGTCCCCAGAACACACGGGCGGTCCTGAAACAACGCTGAATGATGTTGAACCCCCTCCTCGCGTTCACTAACATGTTCTCCTAATGTCCCTCCTAAACCCCACTGACTGCTGGGTGAGGAGAGACCCTGAGTGGAATGGAGGAATAGAATCACAGACAACTTACAAAATAGTTTTAGTTTATGATAATATTATTCAGGAGCAGCTTCGGTGCCAGTCAAAGGTTTGGACACACCTACTCATTCAAAGGTTTGGACACACCTACTCATTCAAAGGTTTGGACACACCTACTCATTCAAGGGGTTTGGACACACCTCCTCATTCAAGGGGTTTGGACACACCTACTCATTCAAGGGGTTTGGACACACCTACTCATTCAAGGGGTTTGGACACACCTACTCATTCAAAGGTTTGGACACACCTACTCATTCAAGGGGTTTGGACACACCTACTCATTCAAAGGTTTGGACACACCTACTCATTCAAAGGTTTGGACACACCTACTCATTCAAAGGTTTGGACACACCTACTCATTCAAAGGGTTTTCTTTATTTGGACTGTTTTCTACATTGTAGAATAATAGTGAAGGCATCAAAAATACGAAATGGCAAATATGGAGTCATGTAGTAACCAAAAAAGTATTAAACAAATTAAAACATATTTTATATTTGAGATTCTTCAAAGTAGCCACCCTTTTCCTTGATGACAGCTTTGCACAAACTTGGCATTCTCTCAACCAGCTTCATGAGGTAGTCACCTGGAATGCATTTCCAACAGTCTTGAAGGAGTTCCCTCATATGCTGAGCACTTGTTGGCTGCTTTTCCTCCACTCTGCGGTCCAACTCATCCCAAACCATCTCAATTGGGTTAAGGTCGGGTGATTGTGGAGGCCAGGTCATCTGATGCAGCACTCCATCACTCTCCTCCTTAGTCAAATAGCCCTTACACAGCCTGGAGGTGTGTTTTGGGTTATTGTCCTATTGAAAAACAAATGATAGTCCCACTAAGCAGATGGGATGGCGTATTGCTGCAGAATACTATGGTAGCCATGCTGGTTAAGTGTCCCTTGACTTCTTCTAAATAAATCACAGACAGTGTCACCAGCAAAACACCATCACACCTCCTCCTTCCAACCAAACATGCAGAGATCATGCAGAGATCATCCATTCACCTGCTCTGCGTCTCACAAAGACACAGTGATTGGAACCAAATATCTCATCACACCAGGACAGATTTCCACCGCTCTATTTTCCATGCTCAAGTTTCTTGGACAAGTCTCTTCTTCTTATTGGTGGGAACCACACATGTCACACACACACATCTCCACACATGCGGAGATCATCTGTTCACCTACTCTGCATCTCAAAAGGACATGGGAACCAAAAATCGTCACTTTGGACTCATCAGGCCAAAGGACAGTTTTCCACCTGTCTATTGTCCATTGCTCATGTTTCTTGGCCTAAGCAAGTCTCTTCTTATTGGTGTCCTTTAGTAGTGGTTTCTTTGCAGCAGTTCGACCACGAAGGCCTGATTCACGCAGTCTCCTCTGAACAGTTGATGCTGAGATGTGTCTGTTACTTGAACTCCGTGAAGCATTTATTTGGGCTGCAATCTGAGGAGCAGCTAGTTGCCGATTTCTGAGGCTGGTAACTCTAATGAACTTATCCTCTGCAGTAGAGGTATCTTCTGTATACCACCCCTACCTTGTCACAACACAAATGATTGGCTCAAACGCATTAAGAAGGAAATATATTCCACAAATTACATTTTAACAAGGCACACCTCCTAATTGAAATGAATTCCAGGTGACTACCTCAACAAGCTGGTTAAGAGAATGCCAAGACTGTGCAAAGATGCCATCAAGGACGGCTAGGGTGGCTACTTTTAAGAATCTCATATACATATATATATATATATATCTTTGACTCTGTCTTTCTTTATAACACTTCCTCTGTCTCTATATACAGTTGAAGTCAGAAGTTTACATACACCCTAGCCAAATACATTTAAACTCAGTTTTTCACAATTCCTGACATTTAATCCTAGTAAAAAATCCCTGTTTTATGTCAGTTAGGATCACCACTTTATTTTAAGAATGTGAAGTGTCAGAATAATAGTAGAAAGAATGATTTATTTCAGCTTTAAATTTTTTCTCATGACATTCCCAGTGGGTCAGAAGTTTACATACACTCAATTAGTATTTGGTAGCATTGCCTTTAAATTGTTTGACTTGGGTCAAACGTTTCGGATAGCCTTCCACAAGCTTCCCACAATAAGTTTGGTGAATTTTGTCCCATTACTCCTGACAGAGCTGGTGTAACTGAGTAAGGTTTGTACCTCCTTGCTCACACACGCTTTTTTCAGTTCTGCCCACAGATTTTCTATAGGATTAAGGTCTTTGTGATGGCCACTCCAATACCTTGACATTGTTGTCCTTATTAAACCATTTTGCCACAACTTTAGAAGTATGCTTGGGGTCATTGTCCATTTGGAAGACCCATTTGTGACCAAGCTTTAACTTCCTGACTGATGTCTTTAGATGTTGCTTCAATATATCCACATCATTTTCCTACCTCATGATGCCATCTATTTTGTGAAGTTCACCAGTCCCTCCTGCAGCAAAGCACCTCCACAACATGATGCTGCCACCCCCGTGCTTCACGGTTGGGATGGTATTCTTCGGCTTGCAAGCTTCCCCCTTTTTCCTCCAAACATAACGATGGTCATTATGGCCAAACAGTTCTATTTGTGTTTCATCAGACCAGAGGACATTTCTCAGAAAAGTATGATCTTTGTCCCCATGTGCAGTTGCAAACCGTAGTCTGGCTTTTTTAGGCCGGTTTTGGAGAAGTGGCTTCTTCCTTGCTGAGCGGCCATTCAGGTTATGTCGATATATGAATCATTTTAATGTGGATATAGATACTTTTGTACCTGTTTCCTCCAGCTTCCTCTCTCCCTTTGTATTTCTCTATATGTAAATACATCTGTTTTGTATCTGTTTAGTTTTCCTTTATTTTTAATTTCTCTCTCTGTGCCTGGAGGTCTTCCTCCCTCATCAGGACATTCTCTCTCTTGTGTGTGAAAAAATATTTTTGAATTTTGCACGCTGCCTTTTCAGCGGAATGTTGTCGAAGGGTTCAGTGGGGTCGAGACGAGGGGGAGGTTCATAAATAAATGATTTAAGACAATTGATGGATGACTCATAGTGGGTTCGTGCAGATAACTAACAATTTACGACGTTTGGAATGAGACTAACGTGAGGTAAAATAAATAAGTCATTAATCAGAAGACTAATTGATCAGATATAAAATATCTGAATCTGAAAAGTTATATTAGGAAAATTATAACTTTGTAATCTGAATATTTTCCCGGGTGCCCCGACTTCCTAGTTCATTACATTTGATTAGTTAATCACGAAATGCTAATTACAGAGAATCTTTGATAAAAACTAAAAGTCTTCAGGTAATGATAGTAAAGACAGTGTGTGCTATGCAGATGTTATTATTCAGATCTGCTGCAGAGAGGAGAGGAAGAGCTTTTCTTTTTTCCTCTGGGCTTTAATACAATTTAAGATACAATTTGGAAAACATTTAGTCATTTCTGCAAATAATTTATCTCTTGGAGGAGAATATGTGCAGCTCTGTTGTCTTTCTTTATTAGTAATTTAGTTGACTTTGGGATTTTTTTTGTGTGTTTTTGTTTTCAGGCTCAGCTTTTGGTTTTGAATTAAATAAATTGCTTTAAATTGGACACTTGAATTTGGATTTGAATTTACATGGTTATAGAATTTAACGGCTCTTTTCTAGATTTTGATAATTCGCGGGTATCGGCCTAATTCTGCTCTTAATGCATTAATTGGTGTTTTACGTTGTACACTGAGGATATTTTTGGAAAATTCTGCAGTCTCAATTTGGTCTTTGTCCCATTTTGTGATTTCTTGGTTGGTGAGCGGACCCCAGACCTCACAACCATAAAAGGGATCCTAATTGATATGTCAAATTGTATTTTCCTTTTGATGGTGTAGAATGCCCTCCTTGCCCTGTCTCTCAGATCGTTCACAGCTTTGTGGAAGTTCTCTGTCTCTCTACTCTTACATCCCTTACATTAAAGCCAAGTTAATTACGTTCACAGTCAGAGATCCTCGCAGGAGAGCTGGGGATGGGCTGGTGCATCCTGGCTTGATTTGGATGTGGAAAGCACAAGTACAGATGTGGGTGTGTACATAAATGCACATATGCTGACACACACACACACACACACACACACACACACACACACACACACGCACACACACACACACACACACTCTCCCTGTTCCCCTCTCTCCATCTTGTTCCCTCTCTCCATCTAGTTCCCTCTCTCCATCTTGTTCCCCTCTCTCCATCTAGTTCCCCTCTCTCCATCTAGTTCCCTCTCTCCATCTAGTTCCCTCTCTCCATCTTGTTCCCCTCTCTCCATCTTGTTCCCCTCTCTCCATCTTGTTCCCCTCTCTCCATCTTGTTCTCCTCTCTCCATCTAGTTCCCCTCTCTCCATCTAGTTCCCTCTCTCCATCTAGTTCCCTCTCTCCATCTAGTTCCCTCTCTCCATCTAGTTCCCTCTCTCCATCTAGTTCCCTCTCTCCATCTTGTTCCCCTCTCTCCATCTTGTTCCCCTCTCTCCATCTTGTTCCCCTCTCTCCATCTTGTTCCCCTCTCTCCATCTTGTTCCCCTCTCTCCATCTTGTTCCCCTCTCTCCATCTAGTTCCCTCTCTCCATCTTGTTCCCTCTCTCCATCTTGTTCCCTCTCTCCATCTAGTTCCCTCTCTCCATCTAGTTCCCTCTCTCCATCTAGTTCCCTCTCTCCATCTTGTTCCCCTCTCTCCATCTTGTTCCCCTCTCTCCATCTTGTTCCCCTCTCTCCATCTTGTTCCCTCTCTCCATCTTGTTCCCCTCTCTCCATCTAGTTCCCTCTCTCCATCTTGTTCCCCTCTCTCCACCTTGTTCCCCTCTCTCCATCTTGTTCCCCTCTCTCCATCTTGTTCCCTCTCTCCATCTAGTTCCCCTCTCTCCATCTTGTTCCCCTCTCTCCATCTTTTTCCCCTCTCTCCATCTAGTTCCCTCTCTCCATCTAGTTCCCCTCTCTCCATCTTGTTCCCTCTCTCCATCTAGTTCCCTCTCTCCATCTTGTTCCCCTCTCTCCATCTTGTTCCCCTCTCTCCATCCTGTTCCCCTCTCTCCATCTTGTTCCCCTCTCTCCATCTTGTTCCCCTATCTCCATCTTGTTCCCTATCTTCTTGGTATTGATTCCACTGAAGAGCTCTTAAGTCCAGTACTGGTTCATTTCAAAGTTGAACAGGAATTAATTGGACCAATGAGGTGCTATTACGGGTGGCGCTAGCGAATCGGAATTAGAGTCTGTAGTGTGTTACCTTCACAGCGAGGGAAGGGGCGGTCCCAGTTGCGTGTGGTCCCGTGTTCGCAGGTCAGGATGGAATGTCCCATTAGCTGGTAGCCGGGGAGGCACTCGAACGAAATGGACTGGCCCACGTTGTAGCCTGCCCCCACCACCACGCCGTAACGGAACGGCTCTGGGTCCAGACACTCATTAAGCTCATAGGCTGGGGAGAAGGGAAGAGGGAGGAATAGAGATGGGAGAGAGACAGAGGAAAGAGGGAGAGATAGAGATGAGAGAGAGAGACAGAGGGAAGAGAGAGGGATAGAGATGGGAGAGAGACAGAGGAAAGAGGGAGGGATAGAGATGGGAGAGAGACAGAGGAAAGAGAGAGGGATAGAGATGAGAGAGAGACAGAGGGAAAAGAGAGGGATAGAGATGGGAGAGAGAGACAGAAACAGAGGGAGGGATAGAGATGGGAGAGAGACAGAGGGAAGAGAGAGGGATAGAGATGAGAGAGAGACAGAGGAAAGAGAGAGGGATAGAGATGAGAGAGAGACAGAGGGAAAAGAGAGGGATAGAGATGGGAGAGAGAGACAGAGGAAATAGAGAGGGATAGAGATGAGAGAGAGACAGAGGGAAAAGAGAGGGATAGAGATGGGAGAGAGAGACAGAGGAAAGAGAGAGGGATAGAGATGAGAGAGAGACAGAGGGAAAAGAGAGGGATAGAGATGGGAGAGAGAGACAGAGGGAAAAGAGAGGGATAGAGATGGGAGAGAGAGACAGAGGAAAGAGAGAGGGATAGAGATGAGAGAGAGACAGAGGGAAAAGAGAGGGATAGAGATGGGAGAGGGACAGAGGAAAGAGAGAGGGATAGAGATGAGAGAGAGACAGAGGGAACAGAGAGGGATAGAGATGGGAGAGAGAGACAGAAACAGAGGGAGGGATAGAGATGGGAGAGAGACAGAGGAAAGAGAGAGGGATAGAGATGAGAGAGAGACAGAGGGAAAAGAGAGGGATAGAGATGAGAGAGAGAGACAGAGGGAAGAGGGAGGGATAGAGATGGGAGAGAGACAGAGGAAAGAGAGAGGGATAGAGATGAGAGAGAGACAGAGGGAAAAGAGAGGGATAGAGATGGGAGAGAGAGACAGAAACAGAGGGAGGGATAGAGATGGGAGAGAGACAGAGGGAAGAGGGAGGGATAGAGATGGGAGAGAGAGAGACAGAGGGAAGAGGGATGGATAGAGATGGGAGAGAGAGACAGAGGGAGGGATAGAGATGGGAGAGAGAGAGACAGAGGGAAGAGGGATGGATAGAGATGGGAGAGAGAGACAGAGAATAGGGAGGGATAGAGATGGGAGAGAGAGACAGAAACAGAGGGAGGGATAGAGATGGGAGAGAGACAGAGGGAAGGGGGAGGGATAGAGATGGGAGAGAGAGAGACAGAGGGAAGAGGGATGGATAGAGATGGGAGAGAGAGACAGAGGGAGGGATAGAGATGGGAGAGAGAGAGACAGAGGGAAGAGGGATGGATAGAGATGGGAGAGAGAGACACAGAGAATATGGAGGGATAGAGATGGGAGAGAGAGACAGAAACAGAGGGAGGGATAGAGATGGGAGAGAGAGACAGAAACAGAGGGAGGGATAGAGATGGGAGAGAGAGACAGAAACAGAGGGAGGGATAGAGATGGGAGAGAGAGACAGAGGGAAGAGGGAGGGATAGAGATCGGAGAGAGAGACAGAGGGAAGAGGGAGGGAGAGAGATGGGAGAGAGAGACAGAAACAGAGGGAAGAGTGAGGGTTAGAGATGGGAGAGAGAGACAGAAACAGAGGGAGGGATAGAGATGGGAGAGAGAGACAGAAAAAAGAGGGAGAGACAGAAACAGAGAGAGAGACAGAAACAGAGAGAGACAGAAACAGAGAGAGAGACAGAAACAGAGAGAGAGACAGAAACAGAGAGAGAGACAGAAACAGAGAGAGAGACAGAAACAGAGAGAGAGACAGAAACAGAGAGAGAGACAGAAACAGAGAGAGAGACAGAAACAGAGAGAGAGACAGAAACAGAGAGAGAGACAGAAACAGAGAGAGAGACAGAAACAGAGAGAGAGACAGAAACAGAGAGAGAGACAGAAACAGAGAGAGAGACAAACAGAGAGAGAGACAGAAACAGAGACATCAATACAGAACCAGGAAGAGGTGCCATCAATACAGAACCAGGAAGAGGTGCCATCAATACAGAACCAGGAAGAGGTGCCATCAATACAGAACCAGGAAGAGGTACCATCAATACAGAACCAGGAAGAGGTGCCATCAATACAGAACCAGGAAGAGGTACCATCAATACAGAACCAGGAAGAGGTGCCATCAATACAGAACCAGGAAGAGGTACCATCAATACAGAACTAGGAAGAGGTGCCATCAATACAGAACCAGAAAGAGGCTGAGCATTATGCATTATGTTGTGAGACAGACATAGACAACAGAAGGAAACACTTCGTTCATGAGAATGTTGTTTACTGAGAATGACATGGAATGGCCTCCTCCATTAGAAGACAGTGTAGTAGACATGGAATGTCCTCCTCCATTAGAAGACAGTGTAGTAGACACGGAATGGCCTCCTCCATTAGAGGACAGTGTAGTAGACACAGCATGGCCTCCTCCATTAGTAGGCAGTGTAGTAGACACAGCATGGCCTCCTTCGTTGGTGGACAGTGTAGTAGACACGGAATGACCTCCTCCATTAGTAGACAGTGTAGTAGACACGGAATGGCCTCCTCCATTAGAGGACAGTGTAGTAGACACAGCATGGCCTCCTCCATTAGAGGACAGTGTAGTAGACACAGCATGGCCTCCTTCGTTGGTGGACAGTGTAGTAGACACGGAATGGCCTCCTCCATTAGTAGACAGTGTAGTAGACACGGAATGGCCTCCTCCATTAGTAGACAGTGTGGTAGACACAGCATGGCCTCTTCCGTTGGTGGACAGTGTAGTAGACACGGAATGGCCTCCTTCATTAGTAGACAGTGTGGTAGACACAGCATGGCCTCTTCCGTTGGTGGACAGTGTAGTAGACACAGCATGGCCTCCTCCATTAGTAGACAGTGTAGTAGACACAGCATGGCCTCCTCCATTAGAGGACAGTGTAGTAGACACAAAATGGCCTCCTCCATTAGAGGACAGTGTAGTAGACACGGAATGGCCTCCTTCATTAGAGGACAGTGTAGTAGACATGGAATGGCCTCCTCCATTAGTAGACAGTGTGGTAGACACGGAATGGCCTCCTC
Source organism: Oncorhynchus mykiss (assembly GCF_013265735.2). Lineage (NCBI taxonomy): Eukaryota > Metazoa > Chordata > Actinopteri > Salmoniformes > Salmonidae > Oncorhynchus > Oncorhynchus mykiss. The sequence continues at coordinate 71,553,422 of NC_048582.1, forward strand.
CATTAGAGGACAGTGTAGTAGACACGGAATGGCCTCCTTCATTAGAGGACAGTGTAGTAGACATGGAATGGCCTCCTCCATTAGTAGACAGTGTGGTAGACACGGAATGGCCTCCTCCATTAGAGGACAGTGTAGTACACATGGAATGGCCTCCTCCATTGGCAGACAGTGTGGTAGACACGGAATGGCCTCCTCCATTAGAGGACAGTGTGGTAGACACGGAATGGCCTCCTCCATTTGAGGACAGTGCAGTAGACACAGCATGGCCTCCTCCATTAGAGGACAGTGTAGTAGACACGGAATGGCCTTCTCCATTAGAGGACAGTGTAGTAGACACATAATGGCCTCCTCCGTTAGAGGACAGTGTGGTAGACACGGAATGTCCTCCTCCATTAGAAGACAGTGTAGTAGACACGGAATGGCCTCCTCCATTAGAGGACAGTGTAGTAGACACAGCATGGCCTCCTCCATTAGAGGACAGTGTGGTAGACACGGAATGGCCTCCTCCATTAGAGGACAGTGTAGTAGACACGGAATGGCCTCCTTCATTAGAGGACAGTGTAGTAGACATGGAATGGCCTCCTCCATTAGTAGACAGTGTGGTAGACACGGAATGGCCTCCTCCATTAGAGGACAGTGTAGTAGACATGGAATGGCCTCCTCCATTGACAGACAGTGTGGTAGACACGGAATGGCCTCCTTCATTAGAGGACAGTGTAGTAGACATGGAATGGCCTCCTCCATTGGCAGACAGTGTGGTAGACACAGAACGTCCTCCTCCATTAGAGGACAGTGTAGTAGACACGGAATGGCCTCCTCCATTTGAGGACAGTGCAGTAGACACAGCATGGCCTCCTCCATTAGAGGACAGTGTAGTAGACATGGAATGGCCTCCTCCATTGGCAGACAGTGTGGTAGACACGGAATGGCCTCCTCCATTAGAGGACAGTGTAGTAGACACGGAATGGCCTTCTCCATTAGAGGACAGTGTAGTAGACACATAATGGCCTCCTCCATTAGAGGACAGTGTGGTAGACACGGAATGTCCTCCTCCATTAGAGGACAGTGTAGTAGACATGGAATGGCCTCCTCCATTGGCAGACAGTGTGGTAGACACGGAATGGCCTCCTCCATTAGAGGACAGTGTAGTAGACACGGAATGGCCTCCTTCATTAGAGGACAGTGTAGTAGACATGGAATGGCCTCCTCCATTAGTAGACAGTGTGGTAGACACGGAATGGCCTCCTCCATTAGAGGACAGTGTAGTACACATGGAATGGCCTCCTCCATTGGCAGACAGTGTGGTAGACACGGAATGGCCTCCTCCATTAGAGGACAGTGTGGTAGACACGGAATGGCCTCCTCCATTTGAGGACAGTGCAGTAGACACAGCATGGCCTCCTCCATTAGAGGACAGTGTAGTAGACACGGAATGGCCTTCTCCATTAGAGGACAGTGTAGTAGACACATAATGGCCTCCTCCATTAGAGGACAGTGTGGTAGACACGGAATGTCCTCCTCCATTAGAAGACAGTGTAGTAGACACGGAATGGCCTCCTCCATTAGAGGACAGTGTAGTAGACACAGCATGGCCTCCTCCATTAGAGGACAGTGTGGTAGACACGGAATGGCCTCCTCCATTAGAGGACAGTGTAGTAGACACGGAATGGCCTCCTTCATTAGAGGACAGTGTAGTAGACATGGAATGGCCTCCTCCATTAGTAGACAGTGTGGTAGACACGGAATGGCCTCCTCCATTAGAGGACAGTGTAGTAGACATGGAATGGCCTCCTCCATTGACAGACAGTGTGGTAGACACGGAATGGCCTCCTTCATTAGAGGACAGTGTAGTAGACATGGAATGGCCTCCTCCATTGGCAGACAGTGTGGTAGACACAGAACGTCCTCCTCCATTAGAGGACAGTGTAGTAGACACGGAATGGCCTCCTCCATTTGAGGACAGTGCAGTAGACACAGCATGGCCTCCTCCATTAGAGGACAGTGTAGTAGACATGGAATGGCCTCCTCCATTGGCAGACAGTGTGGTAGACACGGAATGGCCTCCTCCATTAGAGGACAGTGTAGTAGACACGGAATGGCCTTCTCCATTAGAGGACAGTGTAGTAGACACATAATGGCCTCCTCCATTAGAGGACAGTGTGGTAGACACGGAATGTCCTCCTCCATTAGAGGACAGTGTAGTAGACATGGAATGGCCTCCTCCATTGGCAGACAGTGTGGTAGACACGGAATGGCCTCCTCCATTAGAGGACAGTGTAGTAGACACGGAATGGCCTCCTTCATTAGAGGACAGTGTAGTAGACATGGAATGGCCTCCTCCATTAGTAGACAGTGTGGTAGACACGGAATGGCCTCCTCCATTAGAGGACAGTGTAGTACACATGGAATGGCCTCCTCCATTGGCAGACAGTGTGGTAGACACGGAATGGCCTCCTCCATTAGAGGACAGTGTGGTAGACACGGAATGGCCTCCTCCATTTGAGGACAGTGCAGTAGACACAGCATGGCCTCCTCCATTAGAGGACAGTGTAGTAGACACGGAATGGCCTTCTCCATTAGAGGACAGTGTAGTAGACACATAATGGCCTCCTCCATTAGAGGACAGTGTGGTAGACACGGAATGTCCTCCTCCATTAGAAGACAGTGTAGTAGACACGGAATGGCCTCCTCCATTAGAGGACAGTGTAGTAGACACAGCATGGCCTCCTCCATTAGAGGACAGTGTGGTAGACACGGAATGGCCTCCTCCATTAGAGGACAGTGTAGTAGACACGGAATGGCCTCCTTCATTAGAGGACAGTGTAGTAGACATGGAATGGCCTCCTCCATTAGTAGACAGTGTGGTAGACACGGAATGGCCTCCTCCATTAGAGGACAGTGTAGTAGACATGGAATGGCCTCCTCCATTGACAGACAGTGTGGTAGACACGGAATGGCCTCCTTCATTAGAGGACAGTGTAGTAGACATGGAATGGCCTCCTCCATTGGCAGACAGTGTGGTAGACACAGAACGTCCTCCTCCATTAGAGGACAGTGTAGTAGACACGGAATGGCCTCCTCCATTTGAGGACAGTGCAGTAGACACAGCATGGCCTCCTCCATTAGAGGACAGTGTAGTAGACATGGAATGGCCTCCTCCATTGGCAGACAGTGTGGTAGACACGGAATGGCCTCCTCCATTAGAGGACAGTGTAGTAGACACGGAATGGCCTTCTCCATTAGAGGACAGTGTAGTAGACACATAATGGCCTCCTCCATTAGAGGACAGTGTGGTAGACACGGAATGTCCTCCTCCATTAGAGGACAGTGTAGTAGACACATAATGGCCTCCTCCATTAGAGGACAGTGTGGTAGACACGGAACGTCCTCCTCCATTAGAGGACAGTGTAGTAGACACGGAATGGCCTCCTCCATTAGAGGACAGTGTAGTAGACACAGCATGGCCTCCTCCATTAGAGGACAGTGTGGTAGACACGGAATGGCCTCCTCCATTGGCAGACAGTGTGGTAGACACGGAATGGCCTCCTCCATTAGAGGACAGTGTAGTAGACACGGAATGGCCTCCTCCATTTGAGGACAGTGCAGTAGACACAGCATGGCCTCCTCCATTAGAGGACAGTGTAGTAGACACGGAATGGCCTCCTCCATTAGAGGACAGTGTAGTAGACACGGAATGGCCTCCTCCATTAGAGGACAGTGTAGTAGACACATAATGGCCTCCTCCATTAGAGGACAGTGTGGTAGACACGGAATGTCCTCCTCCATTAGAGGACAGTGTAGTAGACACGGAATGGCCTCCTCCATTAGAGGACAGTGTAGTAGACACAGCATGGCCTCCTCCATTAGAGGACAGTGTGGTAGACACGGAATGGCCTCCTCCATTAGAGGACAGTGTGGTAGACACGGAATGGCCTCCTCCATTAGAGGACAGTGTAGTAGACACAGCATGGCCTCCTCCATTAGAGGACAGTGTGGTAGACACGGAATGGCCTCCTCCATTAGAGGACAGTGTGGTAGACACGGAATGGTCTCCTCCATTAGAGGACAGTGTGGTAGACACGGAATGTCCTCCTCCATTAGAGGACAGTGTAGTAGACACGGAATGGCCTCCTCCATTAGAGGACAGTGTGGTAGACACGGAATGGCCTCCTCCATTAGAGGACAGTGTAGTAGACACGGAATGGCCTCCTTCATTAGAGGACAGTGTAGTAGACATGGAATGGCCTCCTCCATTAGTAGACAGTGTGGTAGACACGGAATGGCCTCCTCCATTAGAGGACAGTGTAGTAGACATGGAATGGCCTCCTCCATTGGCAGACAGTGTGGTAGACACGGAATGGCCTCCTTCATTAGAGGACAGTGTAGTAGACATGGAATGGCCTCCTCCATTGGCAGACAGTGTGGTAGACACAGAACGTCCTCCTCCATTAGAGGACAGTGTAGTAGACACGGAATGGCCTCCTCCATTTGAGGACAGTGCAGTAGACACAGCATGGCCTCCTCCATTAGAGGACAGTGTAGTAGACATGGAATGGCCTCCTCCATTGGCAGACAGTGTGGTAGACACGGAATGGCCTCCTCCATTAGAGGACAGTGTAGTAGACACGGAATGGCCTTCTCCATTAGAGGACAGTGTAGTAGACACATAATGGCCTCCTCCATTAGAGGACAGTGTGGTAGACACGGAATGTCCTCCTCCATTAGAGGACAGTGTAGTAGACACATAATGGCCTCCTCCATTAGAGGACAGTGTGGTAGACACGGAACGTCCTCCTCCATTAGAGGACAGTGTAGTAGACACGGAATGGCCTCCTCCATTAGAGGACAGTGTAGTAGACACAGCATGGCCTCCTCCATTAGAGGACAGTGTGGTAGACACGGAATGGCCTCCTCCATTGGCAGACAGTGTGGTAGACACGGAATGGCCTCCTCCATTAGAAGACAGTGTAGTAGACATGGAATGGCCTCCTCCATTTGAGGACAGTGCAGTAGACACAGCATGGCCTCCTCCATTAGAGGACAGTGTAGTAGACACGGAATGGCCTCCTCCATTAGAGGACAGTGTAGTAGACACGGAATGGCCTCCTCCATTAGAGGACAGTGTAGTAGACACATAATGGCCTCCTCCATTAGAGGACAGTGTGGTAGACACGGAATGTCCTCCTCCATTAGAGGACAGTGTAGTAGACACGGAATGGCCTCCTCCATTAGAGGACAGTGTAGTAGACACAGCATGGCCTCCTCCATTAGAGGACAGTGTGGTAGACACGGAATGGCCTCCTCCATTAGAGGACAGTGTGGTAGACACGGAATGGCCTCCTCCATTAGAGGACAGTGTAGTAGACACTGCATGGCCTCCTCCATTAGAGGACAGTGTGGTAGACACGGAATGGCCTCCTCCATTAGAGGACAGTGTGGTAGACACGGAATGGCCTCCTCCATTAGAGGACAGTGTAGTAGACACAGCATGGCCTCCTCCATTAGAGGACAGTGTGGTAGACACGGAATGGCCTCCTCCATTAGAGGACAGTGTGGTAGACACGGAATGGCCTCCTCCATTAGAGGACAGTGTGGTAGACACGGAATGTCCTCCTCCATTAGAGGACAGTGTAGTAGACACGGAATGGCCTCCTCCATTAGAGGACAGTGTGGTAGACACGGAATGTCCTCCTCCATTAGAGGACAGTGTAGTAGACACGGAATGTCCTCCTCCATTAGAGGACAGTGTAGTAGATGTCTGGGTTTGTCTGCAATCCCGATCCCAGATCCAGTAACACATCGCTGTGAGGCTGTAACTAATTTATCAGGATGTCTGAGTATTCTACCCAGACATTTGCAGCATCAGAGTGAAATGACTTCATTTCCACTCTCCCATCTCTATCCCTCCCTCTCTTACTTTCTCTCTCTCTACCTCGCTCACACTCTTTCTGTCTTTTATCCTCCCTCTCTCTCCCTTCATCTCTCAGTTTCTCTTCAATCATAAAGGTATTCTTGGGACAGAAAAAGTGAAAAAATATGCCGAATTGGGTTCTTCAGCGAGTTCCTGAGTTTGATGCAGTCATCAAACTGTTCATTTTTTCATTGGATACAAAAGCAAAATGCAAAATGGGGCATTTCTAAATATAATGTTTTATTGTACATGATAATATGCCCATCATTCTGGAGATGCCAGATAGAAGCCACCTTCCAATTTACCGCTCATTCACCGAATCACAACATCAAGTTAAGCACCTTTGTGCCGTAGCTCTGCAGATAACGTTTTTTTCCTTTCTGTTTTCTGGGGTGGAGAGAGGAGGGAGGGGTTTCTGGGGTAGAGAGAGGACGGAGGGGTTTCTGCCTTCTGGGGTGGAGAGAGGAGGGAGGGGGTTCTGTTTTCTGGGGTGGAGAGAGGAGGGAGGGGGTTCTGTTTTCTGGGGTGGAGAGAAGAGGGAGGGGTTTCTGTTTTCTGGGGTGGAGAGAGGAGGGAGGGGTGTCTGTTTTCTGGGGTGGAGAGAGGAGGGAGGGGTTTCTGTTTTCTGGGGTGGAGAGAGGAGGGAGGGGTTTCTGTTTTCTGGGGTGGAGAGAGGAGGGAGGGGTTTCTGTGTTCCGGAATGGAGAGAGGAGGGAGGGGGTTCTGTTTTCTGGGGTGGAGAGAAGAGGGAGGGGTTTCTGTTTTCTGGGGTGGAGAGAGGAGGGAGGGGTTTCTGTTTTCTGGGGTGTAGAGAGGAGGGAGGGGTTTCTATTTTCTGGGGTAGAGAGAGGAGGGAGGGGTTTCTGCCTTCTGGGGTGGAGAGAGGAGGGAGGGGTTTCTGTCTTCTGGGGTGGAGAGAGGAGGGAGGGGTTTCTGTTTTCTGGGGTGGAGAGAGGAGGGAGGGGTTTCTGTTTTCTGGGGTGGAGAGAGGAGGGAGGGGTTTCTGTTTTCTGGGGTGGAGAGAGGAGGGAGGGGTTTCTGTTTTCTGGGGTGGAGAGAGGACGGAGGGGTTTCTGCCTTCTGGGGTGGAGAGAGGAGGGAGGGGTTTCTGTCTTCTGGGGTGGAGAGAGGAGGGAGGGGTTTCTGTCTTCTGGGGTGGAGAGAGGAGGGAGGGGTTTCTGTCTTCTGGGGAGGAGAGAGGAGGGAGGGTTCTCTGGGGTGGAGAGGGGAGGGAGGGGTTTCTGCCTTCTGGGGTGGAGAGAGGAGGGAACGGTTTCTGTCTTCTGGGGTGGAGAAAGGAGGGAGGGTTTTCTGGGGTGGAGAGGGGAGGGAGGGATTTCTGTCTTCTGGGGTGGAGAGAGGAGTTTCTGTCTTCTGGGGGAGAGAGGAGGGAGGGGTTTCTGTCTTCTAGGGTGGAGAGAGGAGGGAGGGGTTTCTGTCTTCTGGGGTGGAGAGAGGAGGGAGGGGTTTCTGTCTTCTGGGGTGGAGAGAGGAGGGAGGGGTTTCTGTTTTCTGGGGTGGAGAGAGGAGGGAGGGGTTTCTGTCTTCTGGGGTGGAGAGAGGAGGGAGGGGTTTCTGTCTTCTGGGGTGGAGAGAGGAGGGAGGGGTTTCTGTCTTCTGGGGTGGAGAGAGGAGGGAGGGGTTTCTGTCTTCTGGGGTGGAGAGAGGAGGGAGGGGTTTCTGTCTTCTGGGGGAGAGAGGAGGGAGGGGTTTCTGTCTTGTAGGGTGGAGAGAGGAGGGAGGGGTTTCTGTCTTCTGGGGGAGAGAGGAGGGAGGGGTTTCTGTCTTCTAGGGTGGAGAGAGGAGGGAGGGGTTTCTGTCTTCTGGGGTGGAGAGAGGAGGGAGGGGTTTCTGTCTTCTGGGGTGGAGAGAGGAGGGAGGGGTTTCTGTCTTCTGGGGGAGAGAGGAGGGAGGGGTTTCTGTCTTCTGGGGTGGAGAGAGGAGGGAGGGGTTTCTGTTTTCTGGGGTGGAGAGAGGAGGGAGGGGTTTCTGTCTTCTGGGGTAGAGAGAGGAGGGGGGGGTTTCTGTCTTCTGGGGTAGAGAGAGGAGGGAGGGGTTTCTGTCTTCTGGGGTAGAGAGAGGAGGGAGGGGTTTTTGTCTTCTGGGGTAGAGAGAGGAGGGAGGGGTTTCTGTTTTCTGGGGTGGAGAGAGGAGGGAGGGGTTTCTGTCTTCTGGGGTAGAGAGAGGAGGGAGGGGTTTCTGTTTTCTGGGGTGGAGAGAGGAGGGAGGGGTTTCTGTTTTCTATTTCTACAATTTCCAAAAGATAATCAAACAAAAACACACTTACTTTTTACGAGACGTGTTTGTGTCGTCTTGTAGTAGAACAATTTCCAACGTGTTTGTTTTACTTACACCTGTATGTTGACTTCTCCATTGATGTTGTTTTTATTTAGTTATCGCTGACTTTTCTTAGCGGATGAACAATCTTCATGAATTGAATAATGCAGCGTTTCATGGCCCCGGAGTGAACGTTACTGTACACTCACAAAGCAGGCTAAAAAACGAGGGCTGAGGGACTGACGTTGTAAACTTCCCTTGCTTGGCTAATCATTTGGACCGCACTCCAAGATGGCGACGGGGATTCCCCCAAGGGCATAAGGCGAGGGTAAGTGTACGAGGGCGTGTCTTTTATGTGTTTTAAGCCTATGACAGGTTTACATCCAAGATCAGTGAAATACTACTGGTGTAACGCAACACAGACAAATCCATGGATTCAGATTCATCATTTTGCGTTTACGAGTTAGGTGACTGTTTATTCTCTGATGACATCTTTGTGGAGGAATGTGGTCAATAAAAATATATCCAGGGACAAAATGAGTCAGACAGGTGGAGAGATATCTTGTTGTCGTTTTCACAGGAATAGTTCACTCCACGTTTAGTTTAGTGAGATGTTTTCAGACGGCAGTGTGCCTCATCTCCAAACCGTGGGGAAAAACAGGCTAAATTCTGAATTATGGATGGGACCTGTCTATTGAAAATCAACATGAAATGTATTAGCATCCATTCCATTACAGTATCTTCATCAATCTCTTACCCTGGTACTCAAACCTGAAGCCTGGCCTGTTCTGGGAGTGGTCGCTATGGAAATACACTGTGGTCTCGTGGGAGGTGGTGAGAAGGGAGGGCGGGACTTCCTGTCCACTAAATCGACCAATCACAGTGCTGGTATCCAGGGGCCCGTTCCGAATCTCCAGGAAGTCATGGTTAGCCTCGGTGGTGAAGTTTAAG
>NC_048582.1:71577560-71592560 GCF_013265735.2 Oncorhynchus mykiss
CTCCCACCTTGATACCGTTCATAGGTACCACTGGCTCTGGACAACTGGTCAGAGAGACCGCTGAGAGGGACAGAGTGGGAGACATGGAGAGATGAGAGAGGGAGACATGGAGAGATGAGAGAGAGAGGGAGAGGGAGAGGGAGAGAGAGAGAGAGAGAGAGAGAGAGGGAGAGGGAGAGGGAGAAATGGAGAGATGAGAGAGGGAGACATGGAGAGATGAGAGAGAGGGAGATATGGAGAGATGAGAGAGGGAGACATGGAGAGATGAGAGAGAGGGAGGTATGTAGAGATGAGAGAGGGAGATATGGAGAGATGAGAGAGGGAGACATGGAGATATGAGAGAGAGAGGGCGATATGGAGAGATGAGAGGGAGATATGGAGAGAGAAGGAGAGAGAGAGAGAAGAGGGAGATATGGAGAGATGAGAGAGGGAGATATAGAGAGATGAGAGAGGGAGATATGGAGAGATGAGAGAGATGAGAGATGTCTCTATTCATTTTGGATTTTAAATTGTTTATTTCACTTTTGACAGAGACAGAGAGAGACAGACAGACAGAGAGAGAGAGAGAGAGAGACAGAGAGAGACAGACAGACAGAGAGAGAGAGGGAGACAGAGAGAGACAGACAGACAGAGAGAGAGAGAGAGAGACAGAGAGAGACAGACAGACAGAGAGAGAGAGAGAGAGAGAGACAGACAGACAGAGAGAGAGAGAGAGGCAGACAGACAGAGAGAGAGACAGAGAGAGAGGGACAGACAGACAGACAGACAGACAGAGAGAGACAGACAGACAGACAGAGAGAGAGATAGTATAGTATATTTCACTGGGACACATCCCATTGATATTATAATATATTTCACTGGGACACATCCCATTGATATTATAATATATTTCACTGGGACACATCCCATTGATATTATAATATATTTCACTAGGACACATCCCATTGATATTATAATATATTTCACTAGGACACATCCCATTGATATTATAATATATTTCACTGGGACACATCCCATTGATATTATAATATATTTCACTAGGACACATCCCATTGATATTATAATATATTTCACTAGGACACATCCCATTGATATTATAATATATTTCACTGGGACACATCCCATTGATATTATAATATATTTCACTAGGACACATCCCATTGATATTATAATATATTTCACTAGGACACATCCCATTGATATTATAATATATTTCACTGGGACACATCCCATTGATATTATAATATATTTCACTAGGACACATCCCATTGATATTATAATATATTTCACTGGGACACATCCCATCGATATTATAATATATTTCACTGGGACACATCCCATTGATATTATAATATATTTCACTAGGACACATCCCATTGATATTATAATATATTTCACTAGGACACATCCCATTGATATTATAATATATTTCACTAGGACACATCCCATTGATATTATAATATATTTCACTAGGACACATCCCATTGATATTATAATATATTTCACTAGGACACATCCCATTGATATTATAATATATTTCACTAGGACACATCCCATTGATATTATAGTATATTTCTCTGGGACACATCCCATTGATATTATAATATATTTCACTAGGACACATCCCATTGATATTATAAAATATTTCACTAGGACACATCCCATTGATATTATAATATATTTCACTAGGACACATCCCATTGATATTATAATATATTTCACTAGGACACATCCCATTGATATTATAATATATTTCACTAGGACACATCCCATTGATATTATAATATATTTCACTAGGACACATCCCATTGATATTATAATATATTTCACTAGGACACATCCCATTGATATTATAATATATTTCACTGGGACACATCCCATTGATATTATAATATATTTCACTGGGACACATCCCATCGATATTATAATATATTTCACTGGGACACATCCCATTGATATTATAATATATTTCACTAGGACACATCCCATTGATATTATAATATATTTCACTAGGACACATCCCATTGATATTATAAAATATTTCACTAGGACACATCCCATTGATATTATAATATATTTCACTGGGACACATCCCATTGATATTATAATATATTTCACTAGGACACATCCCATTGATATTATAAAATATTTCACTAGGACACATCCCATTGATATTATAATATATTTCACTAGGACACATCCCATTGATATTATAATATATTTCACTAGGACACATCCCATCGATATTAGAATATATTTCACTAGGACACATCCCATTGATATTATAATATATTTCACTGGGACACATCCCATTGATATTATAATATATTTCACTAGGATACATCCCATTGATATTATAATATATTTCACTGGGACACATCCCATTGATATAATATATTTCACTAGGACACATCCCATTGATATTATAATATATTTCACTGGGACACATCCCATTGATATTATAATATATTTCACTAGGACACATCCCATTGATATTATAATATATTTCACTGGGACACATCCCATTGATATTATAGTATATTTCTCTGGGACACATCCCATTGATATTATAATATATTTCACTGGGACACATCCCATTGATATTATAGTATATTTCTCTGGGACACATCCCATTGATATTATAGTATATTTCACTAGGACACATCCCATTGATATTATAATATATTTCACTAGGACACATCCCATTGATATTATAATATATTTCACTAGGACACATCCCATTGATATTATAATATATTTCACTAGGACACATCCCATTGATATTATAGTATATTTCACTAGGACACATCCCATTGATATTATGGTATATTTCACTGGGACACATCCCATTGATATTATAATATATTTCACTAGGACACATCCCATTGATATTATAATATATTTCACTGGGACACATCCCATTGATATTATAATATATTTCAATAGGACACATCCCATTGATATTATAATATATTTCACTGGGACACATCCCATTGATATTATAATATATTTCACTGGGACACATCCCATTGATATTATAATATATTTCACTGGGACACATCCCATTGATATTATAATATATTTCACTAGGACACATCCCATTGATATTATAATATATTTCACTAGGACACATCCCATTGATATTATAGTATATTTCACTGGGACACATCCCATTGATATTATAATATATTTCACTGGGACACATCCCATTGATATTATAATATATTTCACTGGGACACATCCCATTGATATTATAATATATTTCACTGGGACACATCCCATTGATATTATAATATATTTCACTAGGACACATCCCATTGATATTATAATATATTTCACTAGGACACATCCCATTGATATTATAATATATTTCACTAGGACACATCCCATTGATATTATAATATATTTCACTAGGACACATCCCATTGATATTATAATATATTTCACTGGGACACATCCCATTGATATTATAATATATTTCACTGGGACACATCCCATTGATATTATAATATATTTCACTGGGACACATCCCATTGATATTATAATATATTTCACTAGGACACATCCCATTGATATTATAATATATTTCACTAGGACACATCCCATTGATATTATAATATATTTCACTAGGACACATCCCATTGATATTATAATATATTTCACTAGGACACATCCCATTGATATTATAATATATTTCACTAGGACACATCCCATTGATATTATAATATATTTCACTGGGACACATCCCATTGATATTATAATATATTTCACTGGGACACATCCCATTGATATTAAAATATATTTCACTAGGACACAGGGTACTGGCAGGGTACACAGGGTACTGGCAGGGTACCACCTCCACACCCCAGCCCTCCGGTAGCAGCTCCCCGCACCAGGCTTCCTGTGCATGTCCTCGGCCCAGTACCACCAGTGCCAGCACCACGCATCAGGCCTACAGTGCGCCTCGCCTGTCCAGCGCTGCCAGAGCCTTCCTCCTCTTCAGCGCTGTCGGAGTCTCCCGCCTGTTTAGCGCTGTCAGAGCTTTCCGCCTCTACAGCGCTGCCGGAGTCTCCCGCCTGTTCGGAACTGCCAGTCTGCAAGGAGCTGCCAGTCTGCAAGGAGCTGCCAGTCTGCAAGGAGCTGCCAGTCTGCAAGGAGCTGCCAGTCTGCAAGGAGCTGCCAGTCTGCATAGAGCTGCCAGTCTGCATAGAGCTGCCAGTCTGCAAGGAGCTGCCAGTCTGCAAGGAGCTGCCAGTCTGCAAGGAGCCGCCAGAGCTGCCAGTCTGCAGGATGCCGCCAAAGCTGCCAGTTTGCAAGGAGCCGCCAGAGCTGCCAGTCTTCAAGGAGCCGCCAGAGCCGCCAGTTAGCATGGAGCAGCCAGAGCCGCCAGTCAGCATGGAGCAGCCAGGGCCGCCAGTCAGCATGGAGCAGCCAGGGCCGCCAGTCAGCATGGAGCAGCCAGGGCCGCCAGTCAGCATGGAGCAGCCAGAGCAGCCAGTCAGCATGGAGCAGCCAGAGCTGCCAGTCAGCATGGAGCAGCCAGAGCTGTCAGTCAGCATGGAGCAGCCAGTCAGCATGGAGCAGCCAGAGCTGCCAGTCAGCATGGGGCAGCCAGTCAGCATGGAGCAGCCAGAGCTGCCAGTCAACCAGACTCTTCCAGATCTGCCAGTCGACCAGACTCTTCCAGATCTGCCAGTCGACCAGACTCTTCCAGATCTGCCAGTCGACCAGACTCTTCCAGATCTGCCAGTCGACCAGACTCTTCCAGATCTGCCAGTCGACCAGACTCTTCCAGATCTGCCAGTCGACCAGACTCTTCCAGATCTGCCAGTCAGCCAGGATCTGCTAGATCCAACTACCTGCCTGGGCTTCCTCTCAGTGCTGAGCTTCCTCTCAGTGCTGAGCTTCCTCTCAGTGCTGAGCTACCCATCAGTCCCGAGCTACCTCTGTCCCGAGCTGCCCCTCTGTCCCGAGCTGTCATTTAGGAGGGTAACCTATCTAGGGACGCTAAGGAGGTGGACTAAAACTATTATGGAGTGGGGTCCACGTCCAGCGCCAGAGCCGCCACCGCGGACAGATGCCCACCCAGACCCTCCCCTATAGGTTCAGGTTTTGCGGCCGGAGTCCGCACCTTGGGGGGCGGGGGTACTGTCACACCCTGACCATAGTTTACTTTGTATGTTTCTATGTTTTGGTTGGTCAGGGTGTGATCAGAGTGGGCATTCTATGTTACATGTCTAGTTTGTCCAGTTCTATGTTCGGCCTGATATGGTTCTCAATCAGAGGCAGGTGTTCGTCATTGTCTCTGATTGGGAACCATATTTAGGTAGCCTGGGTTTCACTGTGTTTGTGGGTGATTGTTCCTGTCTATGTGTTTTCACCAGATAGGCTGTTGAGGTTTTCGTTACGTTCATTACGTCCTTTATTTTGTAGTGTTTGTATTGATTCGTGTTTTACGTTTGTTTATTAAAACATGGATCGCAATCAACACGCTGCATTTTGGTCCGACTCTCCTTCTCATCAAGAAAACCATTACACACATCCCATTGATATTATAATATATTTCACTGGGACACATCCCATTGATATTATAATATATTTCACTAGAACACATCCCATTGATATTATAATATATTTCACTGGGACACATCCCATTGATATTATAATATATTTCACTAGGACACATCCCATTGATATTATAATATATTTCACTGGGACACATCCCATTGATATTATAATATATTTCACTGGGACACATCCCATTGATATTATAATATATTTCACTGGGACACATCCCATCGATATTATAATATATTTCACTGGGACACATCCCATTGATATTATAATATATTTCACTAGGACACATCCCATTGATATTATAATATATTTCACTAGGACACATCCCATTGATATTATAATATATTTCACTGGGACACATCCCATTGATATTATAATATATTTCACTAGGACACATCCCATTGATATTATAATATATTTCACTGGGACACATCCCATTGATATTATAATATATTTCACTAGGACACATCCCATTGATATTATAATATATTTCACTGGGACACATCCCATTGATATTATAATATATTTCACTGGGACACATCCCATTGATATTATAATATATTTCACTGGGACACATCCCATTGATATAATATATTTCACTAGGACACATCCCATTGATATTATAGTATATTTCTCTGGGACACATCCCATTGATATTATAATATATTTCACTGGGACACATCCCATTGATATTATAATATATTTCACTGGGACACATCCCATCGATATTATAATATATTTCACTAGGACACATCCCATTGATATTATAATATATTTCACTGGGACACATCCCATTGATATTATAATATATTTCACTGGGACACATCCCATTGATATTATAATATATTTCACTGGGACACATCCCATTGATATTATGGTTCAATGTTTACTCTTGTATTCCAGCCTGAAGCCAGCAGCAGACACGCTGATGTCAGAGAAGAAGTGTAGGTAGAGCTGGTTGGACGTGCTGTTCAGGAGTGCTGGGACCGTCGTTCCTGCAGGGGAGACCAAGAGTACTCTTCATCGACACATTCAACTCTTCATCGAGCCTTATTTATCTTACAGTGGTTATAGTAGGAGGACAGATGTACATGTTTAGGTACTCACACCGCTTGTAAGAACAGATAAGCGTTTATTCATAATGACGCTTGTTTCATGTAAGAGAGATTTAACAGAGCAGGTCAACTGGGGCAGCTGGTAGTCTAGTGGTTAGAGCAGGTAGCCTAGTGGTTAGAGGCAGGTAGCCTAGTGGTTAGAGGCAGGTAGCCTAGTGGTTAGAGGCAGGTAGTCTAGTGGTTAGAGCAGGTAGCCTAGTGATTAGAGCAGATAGCCTGGTGGTTAGAGCAGGTAGCCTATTGGTTAGAGCAGGTAGTCTAGTGATTAGAGCAGGTAGCCTAGTGGTTATAGCATGTAGCCTAGTGGTTAGAGCAGGTAGTCTAGGGGTTAGAGCAGGTAGCCTAGTGGTTAGAGCATGTAGCCTAGTGGTTAGAGCAGGTAGCCTAGTGGTTAGAGCAGGTAGCCTAGTGGTTAGAGGCAGGTAGCCTAGTGGTTAGAGGGGGGAGGCTCTATAGTATCGTTATATGACGAGGTTAAACATTACACAGGATAAACTAATGAGTCACTTGATCTCTAGAATAAACCTCTAAAATAAACCTTTTCAACAGTACGCATTCTAATACACCTGCTTCTCCTCTCTTTGAGCTCGAGTGAGTATTGATACACTCAACCGTCTGTAACGCAGATCAATAGTGACTTGCTGCTTCTCTCTGTTTCATCTATTGAGCAGCAGAGTAACAGGTGGGTTACTCACTGGTAACGGACAGGCTGTGGTGGTAGTATTGAGCAACTCATGGGAGTCATGGATATATTTGGTGGTTTTGAAAAAAATACTTAACCATCCCCACCTAAGTTAAACAGCATGGTTTAACACTCCACCAACACACATAGAAAGAGAGAGAGAAAGAGAGAAAGAGAGAACGAGAGAGAATTAGAGAAGGATAGAGTGACTCACCTGAGAAGCTCCCCAGCATGGTGTCGCTGTTGTCTCCTCCATCAAACACCTCTAGAGAATCCCAGTTCTGTTCAGTCACAAAACTGATCACCTGGATCTGAGGAGAGAGAAAGAGGAGATATGAGGAGAGGAGAGGAGAGGAGAGGAGAGGAGAGGAGAGGAGAGGAGAGGAGAGGAGAGGAGAGGAGGAGAGGACACGAGACGAGAGGAGAGGAAACGAGACGAGACGAGAGGAGAGGAGAGGAAACGAGAGGAGAGGAGAGGAGACGAGAGGAGAAGTCTCTCTCCCCCATCCTCTTCTTTACTGTCATCTCTCCTCTCGTCTCCTCTTTCTCCTAAACCTTAACAAGAGCAGAGCAAAAAGCAGAGGTTCAGAAAGAGGGAAAATCAAGGGACACAAAGGTCCCAACGTGTCTCAGTTGTCTTCCAAAAATGGTGTTGTTTTGGCTCTATACTCGCACTTGAGATTAGAAATTATACACAGAACAGAAATATAAATGCAACAGGAAACAATTGCTACGATTTTATTAATTACAGTTCCTATAAGGAAATCAGTCAATTGAAAAAATTAATAAATGAATCTATGGATTTCTAATGACTTGGAATACAAATATACAGCTGTTGGTCACAGATACCTTAAAAAAAGTAGGTGCGTGGATCAGAAGACCAGTCAGTATGTGAACTCAATTTGCCTCTCTTGTCTCTCAATCTCTCTCTCTCTCTCTCTCTCTCTCTCTCTGTATCTCCCTCTATCTCTCTCTCTCTCTCTGTATCTCACTCTCTGTATCTCTATTTCTCTGTGTATTTATTTATTTTTTATTTCACCTTTATTTAACCAGGTAGGCTAGTTGAGATCAAGTTCTCATTTACAACTGCGACCTGGCCAAGATAAAGCATAGCAGTGTGAACAGACAACACAGAGTGGAGTAAACAATTAACAAGTCAATAACACAGTAGAAAAAAGAAAAAAGAGAGTCTATATACACAATGTGTGCAAAAGGCATGAGGAGGTAGGAGAATAATTACAATCTATAAATTAAAAATAAATACATTATCAGATGGTCATGTGCAGGTATATTGGTGTGCAAAAGAGCAGAAAAGTAAATAAATATAAACAGTATCGGGATGAGGTATATAAATTGGGTGGGATATTTACCAATGGACTATGTACAGCTGCAACGATCGGTTAGCTGCTCAGATATTAGATGTTTGAAGTTGGTGAGGGAGAACTGGAAGGAAAGGCGGCCAAATGAGGTGTTGGCTTTAGGGATGATCAGTGAGATACGGTGGGTGTTGCCATCGTGACCAGTGAACTGAGATAATGCGGAGCTTTACCTAGCATGGACTTGTAGATGACCTGGAGCCAGTTGAAAAGCATGCATTTGGTTTTACTAGCGTTTAAGAGCAGCTGGAGGACATGGAAGGAGTCTTGTATGGCATTGAAGCTCGTTTGGAGTTTAGATAGCACAGTGTCCATGGAAGGGCCAGAAGTATACAGAATGGTGTCGTCTGCGTAGAGGTGGATCAGGGAATCGCCCGCAGCAAGAGCAACATCATTGATATACTCAAAAAAGTTCTGGGACACTGTAAAGTCCATGGAGAATAAGAGCACCTCCTTCCAGCTACCCACTGCACTGAAGATAGGAAACACTGTCACCACCGATAAATCCACTATAATTGAGAATTTTAATAAGCATTTTTCTACGGCTTGCCATGCTTTCCACCTGGCAACCCCTACCCCGGTCAACAGCCCTGCGCTCCCCACAGCAACTCGCCCAAGCCTTCCCCGTTTCTTCTTCTCCCAAATCCAGTCAGCTGATGTTCTGAAAGAGCTGCAAAATCTGGACACCTACAAATCAGCCGGGCTAGACACTCTGGACCATTTCTTTCTAAAACTATCTGCCAAAATTGTTGCCACCCCTATTACTAACCTGTTCAACCTCTCTTTCGTGTCGTCTGAGATTCCCAAAGATTGGAAAGCAGCTGCGGGCATCCCCCTCTTCAAAGGGGGGGGACACTCTTGACCCAAACTGGGACAGACCTAAATCTATCCTAACCTGCCTTTCTGAGGTCTTCGAAAACCAAGTCAACAAAAAAATTACTGACCATTTCGATTCCCACCATACCTTCTCCCCTATGCAATCTGGTTTCAGAACTGGTCATGGGTGCACCTCAGCCAAGCTCAAGGTCCTAAACGATATCTTAACCGCCATTGATAAGAAACAATACTTTGCAGCCGTATTCATTGACCTGGCCAAGGCTTTAGACTCTGTCAATCACCACATCCTCATCGGCAGACTCAATAGCCTTGGTTTCTCAAATGATTGCCTCGCCTGGTTCACCAACTACTTCTCTGATAGAGTTCAGTGTGTCAAATCGGAGGGTCTGTTGCCCAGGCCTCTGGCAGTCTCTATGGGGGTGCCACAGGGTTCA
This sequence comes from Oncorhynchus mykiss, assembly GCF_013265735.2. Classification (NCBI taxonomy): domain Eukaryota; kingdom Metazoa; phylum Chordata; class Actinopteri; order Salmoniformes; family Salmonidae; genus Oncorhynchus; species Oncorhynchus mykiss. The sequence continues at coordinate 71,587,582 of NC_048582.1, forward strand.
ATTATTGGACCGACTCTCTTCTCTTCTCTGTCTATATCAATGATGTAGCTCTTGCTGCTGGTGAGTCTCTGATCCACCTCTACGCAGACGACACCATTCTGTATACTTCTGGCCGTTCTTTGGACACTGTGTTAACAACCCTCCAGGCGAGCTTCAATGCCATACAACTCTCCTTTCATGCACTCCAATTCCTTTCATACCCACTAACGGTAGCCAAGAAGTTAAAATCCCCAACTACAAGAAATCCTCAGGTTAAACTGTTGTTTCCAGTTTGCATAAAGTTCAGTGTAGTTCCTTGAGGGCCGTTGTTGACTTGAGGGGGAATATACACCTCTGTGCAATACGGTCTGTATTTCATAGTGAGGTATTCTAGGAGTATCTGTAAACAAAAGGATTTGAGGTTCAGTACATTTTCACAATCACACCATGAGTGTGAGAGTTCTTTATTCCAGTCTACGCGATGTACTGAGAACCCATGGACGGGGAGAGTATATCCCGAGAGAGCCATGATTCCGTGAAATAGAGTTACAGTCCCTGATGTCTCTGTGGAAGGAGATCCTCGTCCTGAGCTCGTCTACTTCATTGTCCAGAGACTGAACATTAGCAAGTAGTATACTCGGAAGCGATGGATGGTCCGCTTGCTGGGACAAATCCACACCGAATACCTATTTTCTGCCGGTGGAGCCTCTGGTATAAATTCAAAGGGTCCAATTCAGGAAAGTCATATGCATGTACAAATTACTTAAACTAACCTGTACACTGACTCGGTACCGGGATATATATTATTGTCATGTCAATTTCTTGTGTTACTTTTTTTTATTTATTTTTACTTTAATTTATTTATTAAATATTTTCTTAACTCTATTTCTTGAACTGCATTGTTGGTTAAGGGGCTTGTAAGTCAGCATTTCATGGTAAGGTCCTACACCTGTTGTGTTCAGAATATGTGAGAAATACAATGTGATTTGATAGTGTGCCTAATGTAATTAACTGTGGAGATGCTAAAATGCAGCTCTGATTATTATCTCTCTCTCCTCAACCACTGGGCATAAAAGCTTCTTCTAAAAACCACTATCTCTATTACTCTAAAGGCCTGTACTGCTGTTAAACTGCTGGCTTATCATCAAATGCAAGACATAGACTGTACAGAAACAACAAGATATTAAAATCACCTAGATTAGAGGAGAGACGAAGGGCCAAGATTGTACAGAAACAACAAGATATTAAAATCACCTAGATTAGAGGAGAGACGAAGGGCCAAGACTGTACAGAAACACAGGGAATAGAAACTAATAACAACATGAACAATATAATTCCCTCCCTCTAGTCTGGGGATGAGAGAGGCTTTAGTTGACCAAACACTGCACATACATCCCAAAATACATCCCAAATGACACACTATTCACTACGTACTGCACTAATTTTGGCCTTAGGGGTAGCAGTGTACTATATAGGGATTAGGGTGCGATTTTGGTTCTCTCTCCCTCCCTCCCTCCCTCCCTCCCTCCCTCCCTCCCTCCCTCCCTCCCTCCCTCTCTCTCTCTCTCTACATCTCTCTCTCTTCAAAAGGTTTTATTGGCATGGGAAACATGTTTACATTGCCAAAGCAAGTGAATCAGACAAACAAAAGTGAAATGAACGATAACAGTAAATATTAATATTAATAAATATTACACTCACACAAAAGAATAAAGACATTTCAAATGTCGTAGTATGTCAATATACAGTGTTGAAACAGTGTGCAAAAGGGGAAATAAATCACCATCATTTTGGATTGTATTTACAGTGGTGTTTGTTGTTCACTGGTTGCCCTTTTCTCGTGGCAACAGGTCACAAATCTTGCTGCTGTGATGGCACACTGTGGAATTTCACCCAGTAGATATGGGAGTTTATCAAAATTGGATTTTGTTTTTCGAATTCTTTGTGGATCTGTGTAATCTGAGGGAAATATGTCTCTCTAATATGGTCATACATTGGGCAGGAGGTTAGGAAGTGCAGCTCAGGTTCCACCTCATTTTGTGGGCAGTGAGCACATAGCCTGTCTTCTCTTGAGAGCCATGTCTGTCTACGGCGGCCTTTCTCAATAGCAAGGCTATGCTCACTGAGTCTGTACATAGTCAAAGCTTTCCTTAAGTTTGGGTCAGTCACAGTGGTCAGGTATTCTGCCGCTGTTTACTCTCTGTTTAGGGCCAAATAGCATTCTAGTTTGCTCTGTTTTTTTTAAATTCTTTCCAATGTGTCAAGGAATTATCCTTTTGTTTTCTCGTGATTTGGTTGGGTCTAATTGTGCTGCTGTCCTGGGGCTCTGTAGGGTGTGTTTGTGTTTGTGAACAGAGCCCCAGGACCAGCTTGCTTAGGGGACTCTTCTCCAGGTTCATCTCTCTGTAGGTGATGGCTTTGTTATGGAAGGTTTGGGAATCGCTTCCTTTTAGGTGGTTGTAGAATTTAACGGCTCTTTTCTGGATTTTGATAATTACTGGGTATCGGCCTAAATCTGCTCTGCATGCATTATTTGGTGTTCTACGTTGTAAGACGATGGATATTTTTGCAGAATTCTGCGTGCAGAGTCTCAATTTGGTGAAGTCTTGGTTGGTGAGCGGACCCCAGACCTCACAACCATAAAGGGCAATGGGCTCTATGACTGATTAGAGTATTTTTAGCCAAATCCTAATTGGTATGTTGAAATGTATGTTCCTTTTGATGGCATAGAATGCCCTTCTTGCCTTGTCTCTCAGATCGTTCACAGCTTTGTGGAAGTTACCTGTGGCGCTGATGTTTAGGCCAAGGTATGTATAGTTTTTTGTGTGCTCTAGGGCAACAGTGTCTAGATGGAATTTGTATTTGTGGTCCTGGCGACTGGACCATTTTTGGAACACCATTATTTTGGTCTTACTGAGATTTACTGTCAGACCTGGGCCCTGACAGAATCAGTGCAGAATATCTAGGTGCTGCTGTAGGCCCTCCTTGGTTGGTGACAGAAGCACCAGATCATCAGAAAACAGCATACATTTGACTTCGGATTCTAGTAGGGTGAGGCCGGGTGCTGCAGACTTTTCTAGTGCCCGCGCCAATTCGTTGATATATATGTTGAAGAGGGTGGGGCTTAAGCTGCATCCCTGTCTAACCCCACGACCCTGTGTGAAGAAATTGGTGTGTTTTTTGCCAATTTTAACCGCACACTTGTTGTTTGTGTACATGGATTTTATAATGTTGTATGTTTTACCCCCAACACCACTTTCCATCCGTTTGTATAGCAGACCCTCATTCCAAATTGAGTCAAAGGCTTTTTTTAAATCAACAAAGCATGAGAAGACTTTGCCTTTGTTTTGGTTTGTTTGGTTGTCAATTAGGGTGTGCAGGGTGAATACATGGTCTGTTGTACGGTAATTTGGTAAAAAGACAAGTTGACATTTGCTCAATGCGTATAATTGGTATATTTGGATAGAAAACACTCTAAAGTTTCTAAAACTGTTAAAATAATGTCTGTGAGTATAACAGAACTGAAACGGCAGTTTTATAATAGGGCGAAATCATGCCTGATTGCAGTTCCTAGGGATTCCACTAGATGTCAACAGTCAATTTGTTTCAGCAAATCATATACAGAGCATTCGGAAAGTATTCAGACCCCTTGACTTTTTCCACATTGTGTTACGTTACAGCATTATTCTAATAATTTTTTTTTTTTACTCCCATCAATCTACACACAAAACTCCATAATGACAACTCAAAACAGGTTTTTAAAAATGTTTGCAAATGTATTTATATATAAAAAAATGGAAATATCTAATTTACATAAGTATTCAAACCCTTTACTCAGTACTTTGTTGAAGAACCTTTGGCAGTGACTACAGCCTCGAGTCTTCTTGGGTATGATGCTACAAGCTTGGCACACCTGTATTTGGGGAGTTCCTCCCATTCTTCTCTGCAGATCCTCTCAAGCTCTGTCAGGTGGGATTGGGAGAGTCACTTTGCAGCTATTTTCAGGTCTCTCCAGAGGTGTTCGATCGGGTTCAAGTCCGGGCTCTGGCTGGGCCACTCAAGGACATTCCCGAAGCCACTCTTGCGTTGTCTTGGTTGTGTGCTTAGGGTTGCTGTCCTGTTGGAAGGTGAACCTTCACCCCAGTCTGAGGTCCTGAGCGCTCTGGAGCAGGTTTTCAGCAAGGATCTCTCCATACTTTGCTCCGTTCAGCTTTCCCTCGATCCTGACTAGTCTCCCAGTCCCTGCAGCTGAAAAACATCTGCACAGCATAATGCTGCCACCACCATGCTTCCCCCGTAGGGATGGTGTCAGGTTTCATCTAACCGTGATCCTTGGCATTCAGACCATAGAGTGCTATCTTGGTTTCATCAGACCAAAGAATATTGTTTCACATGGTCTGAGAGTCTTTAGGTGCCTCTCTGAGCTCTATGGACAATTCCTTTGACCTCATGGCTTGGTTTTCGCTCTGGCATGCACTATCAACTGTGGGACCTTACATAGACAGGTGTGTGTCTTTCCATATCATGTCCAATCAATTGAATTTACCACAGGTGGACTCCAATCAAGTTGTAGAAACATCAAGGATGATCAATGGAAACAGTATACACCTGAGCTCCGTTTCAAGTCTCACAGAAAAGGGTCTGAATACTTATGTAAATAAGGTATTTCCTTCTTTATGGGATATTGTGTGTAGATTTATAAGGGGGATAAACAATTTAATATATTTTATAATAAGGCTCTAACATAACAACATATGGAAAAAGTCAAGGGGTCTGAATAGTTTCTGAATGCACGGTAGCTGAAATTTCATGGACAGTTTGGAGAGCCAATGGGATGATATTGAGAGCTCGTGCCAGCAAATAACAGTTGCTGTAGCCTGCACATCTTATAAACTCAGTAAAACATTATATTTTTTGGTCCTGAAGATGTTTTTGTGGTGACAGCCAGAACACAGTCAGTGAAAGAACAGTGATGTGTGGACGGTTGCAGACTTCTAATG
>NC_048582.1:71597560-71610060 GCF_013265735.2 Oncorhynchus mykiss
CGCTGGTCCTTGGCACCGCTGTAGAGGAAGAGAAGAAGAGTCTGGTCACTGTAGCTTTACCAAGTAGTGATTATCTAGGAGCCTGAGAGCCTTTAGGTAACTCTGTAGCACAGTTAAACATCATAGACAGAGACCTATAGGTAACTCTGTAGCACAGTTAAACATCATAGATAGAGACCTATAGGTAACTCTGTAGCACAGTTAAACTTCATAGACAGAGACCTATAGGTAACTCTGTAGCACAGTTAAACATCATAGACAGAGACCTATAGGTAACTCTGTAGCACAGTTAAACTTCATAGACAGAGACCTATAGGTAACTCTGTAGCACAGTTAAACATCATAGATAGAGATCTATAGGTAACTCTGTAGCACAGTTAAACATCATAGACAGAGACCTATAGGTAACTCTGTAGCACAGTTAAACATCATAGATAGAGATCTATAGGTAACTCTGTAGCACAGTTAAACATCATAGACAGGGACCTATAGGTAACTCTGTAGCACAGTTAAACATCATAGACAGAGACCTATAGGTAACTCTGTAGCACAGTTAAACATCATAGATAGAGATCTATAGGTAACTCTGTAGCACAGTTAAACATCATAGACAGAGACCTATAGGTAACTCTATAGCACAGTTAAACATCGTAGATAGAAACCTATAGGTAACTCTAACTCTGTAGCACAGTTAAACATCATAGATAGAGACCTATAGGTAACTCTGTAGCACAGTTAAACATCATAGATAGAGACCTATAGGTAACTCTGTAGCACAGTTAAACATCATTGATAGAGACCTATAGGTAACTCTGTAGCACAGTTAAACATCATAGATAGAGACCTATAGGTAACTCTGTAGCACAGTTAAACATCATAGATAGAGACCTATAGGTAACTCTGTAGCACAGTTAAACATCATAGACAGAGACCTATAGGTAACTCTGTAGCACAGTTAAACATCATAGATAGAGACCTATAGGTAACTCTGTAGCACAGTTAAACATCATAGACAGAGACCTATAGGTAACTCTGTAGCACAGTTAAACATCATAGACAGAGACCTATAGGTAACTCTGTAGCACAGTTAAACATCATAGATAGAGACCTATAGGTAACTCTGTAGCACAGTTAAACATCATAGACAGAGACCTATAGGTAACTCTGTAGCACAGTTAAACTTCATAGACAGAGACCTATAGGTAACTCTGTAGCACAGTTAAACATCATAGATAGAGACCTATAGGTAACTCTGTAGCACAGTTAAACATCATAGATAGAGACCTATAGGTAACTCTGTAGCACAGTTAAACATCATAGACAGAGACCTATAGGTAACTCTAACTCTGTAGCACAGTTAAACATCATAGATAGAGACCTATAGGTAACTCTGTAGCACAGTTAAACATCATAGATAGAGACCTATAGGTAACTCTGTAGCACAGTTAAACATCATAGATAGAGACCTATAGGTAACTCTGTAGCACAGTTAAACATCATAGATAGAGACCTATAGGTAACTCTGTAGCACAGTTAAACATCATAGACAGAGACCTATAGGTAACTCTGTAGCACAGTTAAACATCATAGATAGAGACCTATAGGTAACTCTGTAGCACAGTTAAACATCATAGACAGAGACCTATAGGTAACTCTGTAGCACAGTTAAACATCATAGATAGAGACCTATAGGTAACTCTGTAGCACAGTTAAACATCATAGACAGAGACCTATAGGTAACTCTGTAGCACAGTTAAACATCATAGATAGAGACCTATAGGTAACTCTGTAGCACAGTTAAACATCATAGACAGAGACCTATAGGTAACTCTGTAGCACAGTTAAACTTCATAGACAGAGACCTATAGGTAACTCTGTAGCACAGTTAAACATCATAGATAGAGACCTATAGGTAACTCTGTAGCACAGTTAAACATCATAGATAGAGACCTATAGGTAACTCTGTAGCACAGTTAAACATCATAGACAGAGACCTATAGGTAACTCTGTAGCACAGTTAAAAATCATAGATAGAGACCTGTAGGTAACTCTGTAGCACAGTCATAGAAACAGAACTATATTTAAGGACACGGCACATGCAAACACACACTTGAAGGCACACACACGCTTGCACACAAACAAACTTATCCACACACACACACACACACAAACACAGACACCGCTCAAACACAGAGGCGCATAAAAACACAGACACATAAATAGATACACGTGCACACACACACACGTGGTAGAGGATTGGTATCGTGCTAGGGTACTGCTGTGCCTAAAAGCCCAGTCATCCATTATGTAGAGAAACAGGCTTGTTAGAACAGGCTGAGAGGTACAGAGAGGGGAGAGATGTACTCCAGTGTGTGTGCGTGTGTGTGCGTGTGTATTTGTCTGTCTGTCTGTGTGTGTGTGTGTGTCTGTGAGTGTCTCTGTGTGTGTGTGTGTGTGTGTGTGTGTGTGTGTCTTACCTTGATACACCAGGTGGAATCCTTTGGAGCTGGATTGGCCTTTCGAGGTGAATCGGATTAGAACCTGATTGGACGTTGCCAACGGCAGCGACTCACCTGAGAAAGAGAGGAGAGGAGGGAGAGAGGGAGAGAGGGAAGAGGAGTAAGAGAGGAGGAGGAGGAAGAGGAGTGAGAGGAGGAGGAAGAGGAGGAGTGAGAAGAGGAGGGAGAGAGGAGGAGGGTGAGGAGGAGGAAGAGGAAGGAAAGAGGAGGGAGAGGAGGAAGAGGAGTGAGAAGGAGGGAGAGGAGGAGGAAGAGAGGAGGGAGAGGAGGAGGGAGAGGAGGAGGAAGAGGGGGTGAGGAGGAGGGAGAGGAAGAGGAAGAGTGGAGGGAGAGGTGGAAGAAAGGAGGAGGAAGAGGAGGGAGAGGAGGAGGAAGAGAGGAGGATGAGAGGGGGAGGAAGAGGAAGGAGAGAGGAGGGAGAGGAGTGAGAAGGAGGGAGAGGAGGAGGAAGAGAGGAGGGAGAGGAGGAGGAAGAGGGGGTGAGGAGGAGGGAGAGGAAGAGGAAGAGAGGAGGGAGAGGAGGTAGGAGGAGGAGGAGGAAGAGGAGGGAGAGGACAAGGGAGAGGAGTGAGAGGAGGAGGAAGAGGAGTGAGAGATGAGGAAGGAGAGAGGAGGAAGAGAGGAGGAGGAAGAGAGGAGGAAGAGAGGAGGAGGAAGAGAAGGGAGAGGAGGGGGAGAGGAGTGAGAGGAGGAGGAGCAAGAGGAGTGAGAGGAGGAGAGGAGTGAGAGATGAGGAAGGAGAGGAGGAAGAGAGGAGGAGGGAGAGGAGGAGGAAGAGGAGTAAGGAGGAGCAGGAGGAAGAGGAGTGAGAGATGAGGAAGGAGAGGATGAGGAAGAGGAGTAAGGAGGAGGAGGAGGAAGAGGAGTGAGAGATGAGGAAGGAGAGGAGGAGGAAGAGGAGTAAGGAGGAGGAGGAGGAAGAGGAGTGAGAGATGAGGAAGGAGAGGAGGAGGAAGAGGAGTGAGAGATGAGGAAGGAGAGGAGGAGGAAGAGAAGTGAGTGAAGGAGACAGATAAACCTAGATACAACACTCCTCTAAGGAATGTCGGAAAATACTTAATCAAGCCTAATAGTAGCTAGTAGCAGCTAGTAGCAGCTAATAGTAGCTAGTAGCAGCTAGTAGCAGCTAATAGTAGCTAGTATCAGCTAGTAGCAGCTAATAGTGGCTAGTAGCAGCTAGTAGCAGCTAGTAGCAGCTAGTAGTAGCTAGTAGTCAATAGTAGTAGCTAGTACTAGCTAGTAGTCACTAGTAGTAGCTAGTAGTAGATAGTAGTCACTAGTAGTAGCTAGTAGTAGCTAGTAGTAGCTAGTAGCAGCTAGTAGCAGCTAATAGTCACTAGTAGTAGCTAGTAGTAGCTAGTAGCAGCTAGTAGCAGCTAATAGTAGCTAGTAGTCACTAGTAGTAGCTAGTAGTCACTAGTAGTAGCTAGTAGTAGCTAGTAGTCACTAGTAGTAGCTAGTAGTAGCTAGTAGTAGCTAGTAGTAGCTAGTAGTAGCTAGTAGCAGCTAGTAGTAGCTAATAGTAGCTAGTAGTAGCTAGTAGTAGCTAGTAGTAGCTAGTAGCAGCTAGTAGCAGCTAGTAGTCACTAGTAGTAGCTAGTAGCAGCTAATAGTCAATAGTAGTAACTAGTAGTACCTTGTAGTCACTAGTAGTAGCTAATAGTCAATAGTAGTCACTAGTAGCAGCTAGAAATAGCTAGCAGTAGCAAGAAGTAGCTAGTAGTAACTAGTAGTACCTTGTAGTCACTAGTAGTAGCTAGCAGTCACTAGTAGTGACAAGTAGTCACTAGTAGTCACTAGTAGTAGCTAGTAGTCAATAGTAGTCACTAGTAGCAGCTAGAAGTAGCTAGTAGTAACAAGAAGTAGCTTGTGGTCACTAGTAGTAGCTTGTAGTCACTAGCAGTAGCTATGGAGTGTTTCCATCAATTTGCCCAATCTGGTATTGGCAGGTGCACTCTTGTCAACAGAGTATAGTCTACATGATTGTCACGACTAATCCCGTTCCTCCACTCCGGCGCTCGTTGTTGCCAGTTAACTCATTATTACGCACACCTGTCACCATCGTTACGCGCACCAGCGCCTCGTGAGACTCACCTGGACTCTAATCACCTTCCTGATTACATCCCACCTTCCTGATTACATCCCACCTTCCTGATTACATTCCAACTTCCTGATTACATCCCAACTTCCTGATTACATTCCATATATCTGTCACTCCCCTTTGGTTGTTTCCTCAGGTGTTATTGATTCTGTTACTGAGTTTCAAGTCTGTGCACTAGCTACTGGTGGTTCCATTCTGTTCCATTTATTATTAAATTCACTCCCTGTACTTGCTTGCTGACTCCCAGGTGTAATGATGAGATGTTTATTATGGCCAAAAGAGCAAGATTTTTATTTTTTATTGTTTTACCTGTCAAGAAGAACCAAAGAACCAAAGAACCAAAGCATTGATCATCATGTCACCAGAATAAGACGCTGGATATATGCGCTACTGGTGGTTCTCGTTCTGTTCCATGTTTAATTTATTAAGACTCTGGATATTTATAGAAATATTTGATTTTAATCTGTAAACGGTTTCCCTTGTCGTAGTAGAGTTATATTATAACGTGGTGTGTATGTATGTGTGTATATATATATATATATACAGGAAACGTATGATCAAATACTTATTCTCCCCACTGTACATATATATATTATAACCTACATACATACATAGATATACAGTTGAAGTCGGAAGTTAACATACTCCTTAGCCAAATACATTTAAACTCAGTTTTCCACAATTCCCGACATTTAATCCTAGTAAAAATTCCCTGTCTTAGGTCAGTTAGGATCACCACTTTATTTTAAGAATGTGAAATGTCAGAATAATAGTAGAGAATGATTTATTTCAGCATTTATTTCTTCCATCACATTCCCAGTGGGTCAGAAGTTTGCATACACTCAATTAGTATTTGGCAGCATTGCCTTTAAATTGTTTAACTTGGGTCAAATGTTTCAAGTTGCCTTCCACAATACATTGGGTGAATTTTGGCACATTCCTCCTGACAGAGCTGGTGTAACTGAGTCAGGTTTGTAGGCCTCCTTGCTCGCACAAGCTTTTTCAGTTCTGCCCACACATTTTCTTTAGGATTGAGATCAGTGCTTTGTGATGGCCACTCCAATGCCTTGACTTTGTTGTCCTTAAGCCATTTTGCTACAACTTTGGAAGTATGCTTGGGGTCATTGTCCATTTGGAAGATCCATTTGCGACCAAACTTCCTGACAAAAAAAAAAAAAGCATCCCCACAACATGATGCTGCCACCCCCGTGCTTCACGGTTGGGATGGTGTTCTCCGGCTTGCAAGCTTCCCCCTTTTTCCTCCAAACATAATGGTGGTCACTATGGCCAAAACAGTTCTATTTTTGTTTCATCAGACCAAAGGACATTTCTCCAAAATGTACGATATTTGTCCCCATGTGCAGTTGCAAACCGTAGTCAGGGTTTTTAAAATCAGTTTTGGAGCAAGGGCTTCTTCCTTACTGAGCAGCCTTTCAGGTTATGTCAATATAAGACTCATTTTACAGTGGATATAGATACTTTTGCACCTGTTTCCTCCAGCATTTTCACAAGGTCCTTTGCTGTTGTTCTGGGATTGATTTGCACTTTTCTCACCAAAGTACATTCATCTCTAGGAGACAGAACACGTCTCCTTCCTGAGCAGTATGACGGCTGCGTGGTCCCATGGTGTTTATACTTGTATACTATTGTTTGTACAGATGAACGTGGTACTTTCTGCCGTTTGGAGAATTCTACCAATGAACTAGGCTTGTGGAAGTCTACAATTGTTTTTCTGCGGTCTTGGTAGATTGCTTTTGATTTTCCCATGATGTCAAGCAAAGAGGCACTGAGTTTTGAAGGTAGGCCTTGAAAACACCCACAGGTACACCTCCAATTGACTCAAATGATGTCAGAAGCTTCTAAAGCCATGACATAATTTTCTGGAATTTTCCAAGCTGTTTAAAGGCACAGTCAACTTAGTGTATATAAACTTCTGACCCACTGGAATTGGGATACAGTGAATTATAAGTGAAATAATCTGTCTGTAAACCATTGTTGGAAAAATGACTTGTGTCATGCATAAAGTAGATGTCCTAACCAACTTGCCAGAACTACAGCTGGTTAAAAAGAGATTTGTGGAGTGGTTGAAAAACTAGTTTTCAAAAGTGCTTTCTAGACAATTTTTCGAAATTCTTTTGATTTATTTTGTCAATTATACATTTATAAGAACAGTATGAACATACTTTTGTCATATTTTATTGTTTATTATTATTTTATTGTTATATATATATATTTACTTGTCCATAAGGCATATGTTTTGTCCATTTGCAATATGATTTCATAGGAAGTCAAAAGTTTAAGTCAAAAGTCCCTATTTCATTTTTTTATTTATTTATTTTCCAAATGTCATAGCACCACCGTAAAATGTCATATTGCAAATGCACATCAAGTCAAGACCTAACGGTCAAATTTTGAAAATGTGAATTTGTTTTCAAAAACTTAATTTGTTTTCAAAAAAGTGCTTTCTGGGCATTTACCATCACCAATTTGACATGCTCAAAAATACTGCAGAAATGCTAAATTGACTGGCCCGATGAACTCGGGATGGCCGGGCAGTGATTCTGGTTCCCCTCCATCGCTCGTTGGTGTTGATTTCAGAATGTAATTTTGGTTATGGTCTATCACTGTTTAAACATATTGCAAATGGACGAAAGTCAGCCAGCAAGTCACCAGTCATCAGTCAATTAGATATCATTCTGACACCAAACTGATACATACTGACACCACACCCACTTTTTCCAACTCGTTTGGAAGCCAACTATCACATATTTCAGAGCCCAAAATTCAGCAGCACCTTCTGTTCAAACCATAATAAAAACATAAAACATAAATTTACGTTCTAGCTGCGGTTCCATTACATGCATTATCTGTCCATTACAGACATTATCTGTCCATTACAGACATTATCTGTAGGCCTAGCTGAGGCGACCCCAAAACCGAAGTTTTGGCTTGATAGGTCATTTGGAGCCCGAGCAGCGACCTTAATTGGTGCTGAAAATCCACTTTTTCCTGGCAATGCTACGAGGTCCCTGAATGAACTATCGGACAGAAACTTTAGGGTCCGTCTCTCTGGGCAAAGGCGGTTTCAATGGACCTAGTCTTGCGACTCTGGGACATTTCTAAATATCGTCATTTTCATAATGGTCAAAATTAATTGAAGTTATTGCAAATGTACAAGGCTGTTTCCCGGCCTGAGAACCTTCTAGAGCCACATAACTCCCCACGCACTATCGAATTGAGCTCTAGAACAGGTTTCAAAAGTTTCAGAGCTCTAGGTCTGACGGTTCTTTGACAGTTCGAACAAAGGTAACTATTGCAGGCTCTGTGTGTCTCTAAGCCCCACACTGTCACTGCATCCTTGCTGTGTGTGTGTGTGAGAGTATTTCTTGGAAATCTGATGGGGGAAATGAGTGATTTACAGTTCATGGGGGTTACCTAATCAGACATATGAAGTTTTGGAAAGATGTGACTTTTTTAACCCTTTGAAACAGCCCCTGTGACACCAATTATGGCACTTCCGGTTGGCACAGGAAGCACATATCCTCATTGGGGTATGCTTATTACAGATTCCTGAGTTTAAAGTTTTTACATTAAGAACTGACTGATTTACACAGGGTTGAATGCACTATGTCTGTCAAACTGCAGGTTGGGTATGGAAAAACACTTTTAGGGTGATTTTAACCATTTCCGGTTGGTCCAGGAAGCTTAGAACCGACACAGGTAAACCTCATAGTGGCCTGATGGATTGTCATTGAAGACAGGTTCATCAGGAACATTCCTGAGGTCGAATTGTGCTTCTAACCCTAATGGTTCTCCCGCTGTCTCCCAAAAGCACCTGAAATTTGGGGCCAGGCTTCATTTTGGGCCTCCTCCCTCTCTCCCTCCCTCCTTCTTCTTCCCTCTCTCTGTCTCCCTCCCTCTCTCTCTGTCTCTCCTCTCTCTCTCTCTCAGCTTGGTGTTAACTGCGGAGAGAGATGGAGGAGGGAGAGAGAGGGAGAGAAAGAGAGAAAGCGAGGAGGGAGTATGGTCTACCACACTCAGATTTCCAGAGGCAGCGTCTGTGTGTGTGTGTGTGAATGCGTGCGTGTGTGTGTGTGCATGTGCATGTGTGCATGTTTGTGTCTGCGTGTGTGTGTGTGTGTGTGGGAGGGAGGGTGTGTGTGTGTGTGTGTGTGTGTGTGTGAGTGTCTGTGTGGGTGTGTGTGTGTGTGTGTGTGTGTGTGTGTGTGTGTGTGTGTGTGTGTGTGTGTGTGTGTGAGGGTCTGTGTGGCTGTGTGTGCGGGAGGGTGTGTTATACAAAGTGTTGACAGTAACACAAGGCCCCCAACATGGCTGGCCTGTGCTGTTGTCACCATGGTTACTCTGATTCCGCTGCGGGACCCCTCAGGCCATGCTGTGTAGTTTATTACAGGAAGTGCTCAGTGCGCCGTTATGATGGAAGGGTTTAATAACGGCGAACGGTGACAGGTATTAACACAGACAGACAAGAGTAGATGTGGGGAGAGCAAGCGGAAGCTATTCCACACATCATATATACAGTACATGGGTATTGCCATGGTCAAACGTAGTGTGCTGTTATAGGGAAAAGGGTGCATTTGGGATGCACTTGGGGGGCTGGTATTGGTCCCAAGCTATCACTGTAAGTCCCTCTGGTTCCATTCTGCTTCCTAGCCCTTTGCTCCCTGGTTCTATTCTGCTTCCTAGCCCCTTGCCCCCTGTTTCCATTCTGCTTCCTAGCCCCTTGCCCCCTGTTTCCATTCTGCTTCCTAGCCCCTTGCCCTCTGGTTCCATTCTGCTTCCTAGCCCTTTGCTCCCTGGTTCTATTCTGCTTCCTAGCCCCTTGCCCCCTGTTTCCATTCTGCTTCCTAGCCCCTTGCCCCCTGTTTCCATTCTGCTTCCTAGCCCCTTGCCCCCTGTTTCCATTCTGCTTCCTAGCCCCTTGCCCTCTGGTTCCATTCTGCTTCCTAGCCCCTTGCCCTCTGGTTACATTCTGCTTCCTAGCCCCTTGCCCTCTGGTTCCATTCTGCTTCCTAGCCCCTTGCCCCCTGTTTCCATTCTGCTTCCTAGCCCCTTGCCCTCTGGTTCCATTCTGCTTCCTAGCCCCTTGCCCTCTGGTTACATTCTGCTTCCTAGCCCCTTGCCCTCTGGTTCCATTCTGCTTCCTAGCCCCTTGCCCCCTGTTTCCATTCTGCTTCCTAGCCCCTTGCCCCCTGGTTCCATTCTGCTTCCTAGCCCCTTGCCCTCTGGTTACATTCTGCTTCCTAGCCCTTTGCCCCCTGGTTCCATTCTGCTTCCTAGCCCCTTGCTCCCTGGTTCCATTCTGCTTCCTAGCCACTTGCCCCCTGGTTCTATTCTGCTTCCTAGCCCCTTGCCCCCTGTTTCCATTCTGCTTCCTAGCCCCTTGCCCCCTGGTTCCATTCTGCTTCCTAGCCCCTTGCCCTCTGGTTACATTCTGCTTCCTAGCCCTTTGCCCCCTGGTTCCATTCTGCTTCCTAGCCCCTTGCCCCCTGGTTCCATTCAACGATCTACACAAGATACTCTGTAATGTCAAAGTGGGTAAGTCTCTCAGGGCTTTGCACAACTCGACTGTACATTAATTGTCTATTATTGTTAAAAACATTTTTAAAAAAGATTGGTGTCGCATCAGCTAAGATTCAAGTTCTGTCAAGTTGATTGTTGATTTTTTTGCTAGATGGCCATTTTCATGTCTTGTCATAAATTGTCAGGCCAATTTATGTCAAAACTGTAACTAGTCCAATCAGGAACATTCAATGTCATCTTGGTAAGCTGCTCTAGTGTACATTTGGCCTTGTGTTTTAGGTTATTGTCCTGCTGAAAAGTAGAATTTACCAGTGTCTGTTGGAAAACAAACGTAAACCAAGTTTCCTCAAGGATGTGTCCTTGAGCTTAGCTCTATTCTGTTTATTTTTTTATCCTAAAAAATGTGTTAGTCCTTGCTGATGTCAAACGGGTATATCAGGGACTGTTGAGGTGGTTATAGATGCAGACTGTAGGGTATATCAGGGTATATAGTCCTATAGCTGATGTCAAACGTATTAATTAATTAATTTAATTTCAATTCATTTCATTTAATTCCATTAATTCATCCTCAAGTATATTATATCTCTGTCACTGTTTTAAAGTCACCATTGGCCTCGTGTTGAAATCCCTGAGAGGTTTCCTTACTCTCCGGCAACTGAGTTAAGAATGACTGTATCTATTGATACACCATCCAAAATGTAATTAATAACTTCACCATTTTCAAAAGAGATATTCAATGTCAGGTTTCTTTCCCCAACTTCCAATTGTATCCATTTTAAATTCAGGCTGTAGCACAACACAATGTTTAAATAGTCAAGGGGTGTGAATAGTTTCTGAAGGCTCAGTATCTGTCACATTGGTGGTTAAAAAACGTATTGTTGAACAGCCTGGATGTTTTTCTGCAGTGATGGTTGCCATGGTAATGAGTTAAAGCTTTATTTATTAAATGTTATGTTCATGTTGTGATTACTTTGATTTGACCACTGATTGGATAATAACAGCTTGTCAAGTCTGCCACGACATAATTTAACACTTCAGACTCCTGTACAGCATATGATATTAAACGGACATATGTATTTAGCTTGTGTTGAGGTGGTTATAGATGCAGACTGTAGGGTATATCAGGGACTGTTGAGGAGGTTATAGATGTAGACTGTAGGGTGACTGTTGAGGAGGTTATAGATGCAGACTGTAGGGTATATCAGGGACTGTTGAGGAGGTTATAGATGTAGACTGTAGGGTGACTGTTGAGGAGGTTATAGATGCAGACTGTAGGGTATATCAGGGACTGTTGAGGAGGTTATAGATGCAGACTGTAGGGTATATCAGTGACTGTTGAGCTGGTTATAGATGTAGACTGTAGGGTATATCAGGGACTGTTGAGGAGGTTATAGATGTAGACTGTAGGGTGACTGTTGAGGAGGTTATAGATGCAGACTGTAGGGTATATCAGGGACTGTTGAGGAGGTTATAGATGCAGACTGTAGGGTATATCAGGGACTGTTGAGGAGGTTATAGATGCAGACTGTAGGGTATATCAGTGACTGTTGAGGAGGTTATAGATGCAGACTGTAGGGTATATCAGGGACTGTTGAGGAGGTTATAGATGCAGACTGTAGGGTATATCAGGGACTGTTGAGGAGGTTATAGATGCAGACTGTAGGGTATATCAGTGACTGTTGAGCTGGTTATAGATGTAGACTGTAGGGTGACTGTTGAGGAGGTTATAGATGCAGACTGTAGGGTATATCAGGGACTGTTGAGCTGGTTATAGATGTAGACTGTAGAGTGACTGTTGAGGTGGTTATAGATGTAGACTGTAGGGTATATCAGGGACTGTTGAGGTGGTTATAGATGCAGACTGTAGGGTATATCAGGGACTGTTGAGGAGGTTATAGATGCAGACTGTAGGGTATATCAGTGAATGTTGAGGTGGTTATAGATGTAGACTGTAGGGTATATCAGGGACTGTTGAGGAGGTTATAGATGTAGACTGTAGGGTATATCAGGGACTGTTGAGGAGGTTATAGATGCAGACTGTAGGGTATATCAGGGACTGTTGAGGAGGTTATAGATGCAGAATGTAGGGTATATCAGGGACTGTTGAGGAGGTTATAGATGCAGACTCTAGGGTATATCAGGGACTGTTGAGGAGGTTATAGATGCAGAATGTAGGGTATATCAGGGACTGTTGAGGAGGTTATAGATGTAGACTGTAGGGTATATCAGTGAATGTTGAGGTGGTTATAGATGTAGACTGTAGGGTATATCAGGGACTGTTGAGGTGGTTATAGATGTAGACTCTAGGGTATATCAGGGACTGTTGAGGAGGTTATAGA
>NC_048582.1:71615060-71632560 GCF_013265735.2 Oncorhynchus mykiss
AGGTTTCATGTTAGGTTGAAGTGGAAATGTATCATGTTAGGTTGAAGCAGAAAGGTAAGGCAGAACTACTGTATAGGGGACTCAGGAAACGAGAGATACAGGAAACGGATTCAACCCTTCAGCACCAACACACTCACCTAAACACTACCGGTCCAGGGTTTTTCTTTATTTGTTTGACTGTTTTCTACATTGTAGAGTAATGGTGAAGACATCAACACTAGGACATAACACATATGGATTCATGTTGTAACCAAAAAAGTGTCAAATAAATCCAAATACATTTTATATTTGAGATTCTTCAAAGTATCCACCCTTTTTGCCTTGATGACAGCGTTGGAGACTCTTGGCATTCTCTCAACCAGCTTCACGAGGTAGTCACCTGTAAATCATTGCAATTAACTGGTGTGCCTTCTTAATAAAAGTGAATTAGTGGAATGTCTTTCCTTCTTAATGCAGGGTACACAGAAAGTAGCCCTATTTGGTAAAATACCAAGTCCCTATTATGGCAAGAACAACTCAATTAGGCAAAGAGAAATGACAGTCCATCATTACTTTAAGACATGAAGGTCAGTCAATCTGGAAAATTTCAAGAACTTTACATGAAAGTTTCTTCAAGTGCAGTTGCAAAAACCATCAAGAGCTATGATGGAACTGGCTCTCATAAGGACCGTCACAGGAAAGGAAGACCCAGAGTTACCTGCTACAGAGGATACGTTCATTAGAGTTACCAGCCTCAGAAATTGCAAACCATATAAATTCTTCACAGAGTTCAACAGACACATCTCAGTATCTACTGGTCAGAGGAGCCTTCATGGTCAAATTGCTGCAAAGAAACCACTACTAAAGGACAGCAATAAGAAGATGAGACTTGCTTGGGCTAACAAACACAAGCAATGGACATTAGACCAGTGGACATTGGTCTGATGAGTCCAAAATTGAGATTTTTGGTTCCAACCGCCGTGTCATTGTGAGATGCGGTGTGGGTGAACGGATGATCCCTGCATGTGAAGTTCCCTCCGTGAAGCATGGAGGAGGGGGTGTTATGGTTGGGGGGAGCTTTGCTGGTGACACTGTCTGTGATTCCGAACAAGGAACTTTTTAAAGACAGTTGGAAAAGCATTCCAGGTGAAGCTGGTTGAGAGAATGCCAAGAGTGTGCAAAGCTGTCATCAAGTCAAAGGGAAGCTATTTGATGAATCTTAAAAATAAAATATATTTTGATTTGTTTAACACTTTTTTGGTTACTACATGATTCCATATGTGTTATTTCATAGTGTTGATGTCGTCACTGTTATTCTACAATGTAGAAAATAGTAAAAAATAAAGAAAACCCTTTGAATGTTCTTTATCGTTTGACCGTTACTGTACATACATCAACAACAGTCAGATCTATATCTGTATATCTATATATATCATTATTTAATCTATTATTCAATCTATTATTCATTTTGCTCGAGACGTATGTATTTTTAAAAAAAATATTGTACTTATAAAGTTACTCAATCAATACAATTGTTCACAAAAAAAGATGTTGTTAGGGTGACTTTGATATCAATATTTTATGTTTTCTAACACTAATTTATATTTAAACAATTTTGGTATGTTACCTATAGAGATGTTCTTGTTTTTTTTGGGGGGGGGTGGTGTTTGTGTCTGACCCCATGATGCAGGTGTTGGTACATTACCTATGCAGATGGGTTTTTGTTTGTTCCAGGAGGGCTTGCTGTCTGACCCCATGATGCAGGTCAAAGTGGGGTCTCCCTCCAGAGTATATCCACTATCACAGTAGTAGGTGGTGGTTGAACCCAGCTTCAAGTCAGCTCCAACCCTGGTACCGTTCCTCACCACCCCCGGCTCAAAGCATGACTCTCTAGGGTTCTCTGAGAGAGAGAGAGAGAGAGAGAGACAGAGAGAGAGAGAGAGAGAGAGAGAGAGAGAGAGAGAGAGAGAGGGAGACAGAGAGAGACAGAGAGAGAGAGAGAGAGAGACAGAGAGAGACAGAGAGAGAGAGAGACAGAGAGAGAGAGACAACAAGTGTGTGGTTAAAATTGGCAAAAAACACACACATTTCTTCACACAGGGTCGTGGTGTTAGACAGGGATGCAGCTTAAGCCCCACCCTCTTCAACATATATATCAACGAATTGGAGCGGGCACTAGAAAAGTCTGCAGCACCCGGCCTCCCCCTACTAGAATCCGAAGTCAAATGTCTGCTGTTTTCTGATGATCTGGTACTTCTGTCACCAACCAAGGAGGGCCTACAGCAGCACCTAGATATTCTGCACTGATTCTGTCAGACCTGGGCCCTGACAGTAAATCTCAGTAAGACCAAAATAATGATATTCCAAAAAAGGTCCAGTCACCAGGACCACAAATACAAATTCCATCTAGACACTGTTGCCCTAGAGCACACAAAAAACTATACATACCTTGGCCTAAACATCAGCGCCACAGGTAACTTCCACAAAGCTGTGAACGATCTGAGAGACAGGGCAAGAAGGGCATTCTATGCCATCAAAAGAAACATACATTTCAACATACCAATTAGGATTTGGCTAAAAATACTTGAATCAGTCATAGAGCCCATTGCCCTTTATGGTTGTGAGGTCTGGGGTCCGCTCACCAACCAAGACTTCACAAAATGGGACAAACACCAAATTGAGACTCTGCACGCAGAATTCTGCAAAAATATCCTCAGTGTACAACGTAGAAAACCAAATAATGCATGCAGAGCAGAATTAGGACAATACCCACTAATTATCAAAATCCAGAAAAGAGCCGTTAAATTCTATAACCACCTAAAAGGAAGCGATTCCCAAACCTTCCATAACAAAGCCATCACCTACAGAGAGATGGACCTGGAGAAGAGTCCCCTAAGCAAGCTGGTCCTGGGGCTCTGTTCACAAACACAAACACACCCTACAGAGCCCCAGGACAACAGCACAATTAGACCCAACCAAATCATGAGAAAACAAAAAGATAATTACTTGACACATTGGAAAGAATTAACAAAAAAACAGAGCAAACTAGAATGCTATTTAGCCCTAAACAGAGAGTACACAGTGGTAGAATACCTGTCCACTGTGACTGACCCAAACGTAAGGAAAGCTTTGACTATGTACAGACTCAGTGAGCATAGCCTTGCTATTGAGAAAGGCCACCGTAGGCAGACATGGCTCTCAAGAGAAGACAGGCTATGTGCTCACTGCCCACAAAATGAGGTGGAAACTGAGCTGCACTTCCTAACCTCCTGCCCAATGTATGACCATATTAGAGAGACATATTTCCCTCAGATTACACAGATCCAGAGAGACAGAGAGAGAGAGAGAGAGAGAGAGAGAGAGAGAGAGAGAGAGAGAGAGAGAGAGAGAGAGACCCTCAGATTACACAGATCCAGAGAGACAGAGAGAGAGAGAGAGAGAGAGAGAGAGAGAGAGAGAGAGAGAGAGAGAGAGAGAGAGACAGAGACAGAGACAGAGAGAGAGAGAGAGAGAGAGAGAGAGAGAGAGAGAGGAAACAGTGGAAGATGTGTTAATGAGACTAGATAATAATATGAAAATAATATTTGATTTCAAAGGATATCTGTGGAAAGGGACAGAGATTTAGTTTGTCAAAACTAGACAGAATGAGACAAGAAACCCCGGCTCAAAGTATGACTCTGGTTCTCTGTGGATGTGGAGAGAGACAGGGTGGTAGATGTCTAGCTATATGGTTGGTTCTCAGTGGATGTGGAGAGAGAGACAAGGTGGTAGATGTCTAACTATATGGTTGGTTCTCAGTGAATGGAGAGAGAGACAGGATGGCAATGTCTATGGTTCTCAGTGAATGGAGAGAGAGACAGGGTGGTAATGTCTAACTATATGGTTCTCAGTGAATGGAGAGAGAGACAGGGTGGTAATGTCTATGGTTCTCAGTGAATGGAGAGAGAGACAGGGTGGTAATGTCTATGGTTCTCAGTGAATGGAGAGAGAGACAGGGTGGTAATGTCTATGGTTCTCAGTGAATGGAGAGAGAGAGACAGGGTGGTAATGTCTATGGTTCTCAGTGAATGGAGAGAGAGACAGGGTTGTAATGTCTATGGTTCTCAGTGAATGGAGAGAGAGACAGGGTGGTAATGTCTATGGTTCTCAGTGAATGGAGAGAGAGACAGGGTGGTAATGTCTATGGTTCTCAGTGAATGGAGAGAGAGAGACAATGGTCGAGTACATTTGTTAATCAGACTTCAGTATCAGGCTGAAGACCCCAATATAATACTAACAAAAAAGACAGAAAAAAATACAATCCCGCAAGAAACTAGAGAAGAAATGAAACAGGAAATATGAAGGATTATCTAGCCTCAGAAACTAACGTTGGCTGGTGTGGGAACTGAAGACAGATTGTGTGATTTGATTCCTTCAATTTGTTTTTGGTTAATTTATTTTCTGTATGTGTCTCCATTCCTTCCATCTCTCATCCCACCCTCCTCCTCTCCCTCCTCTCCCTCCTCTCCCTCATCTCCCTCATCTCCCTCCTCTTCCTCCTCCTCTCCCTCATCTCCCTCCTCTCCCTCCTCTCCCTCATATCCCTCCTCTCCCTCCTCCTCTCCCTCCTCTCCCTCATCTCCCTCCTCTCCCTCCTCCTCTCCCTCCTCTCCCTCATCTCCCTCCTCTCCCTCATCTCCCTCCTCTCCCTCCTCCTCTCCCTCCTCTCCCTCATCTCCCTCCTCTCCCTCCTCCTCTCCCTCCTCTCCCTCCTTTCCCTCATCTCCCTCCTCTCCCTCATCTCCCTCCTCTCCCTCCTCCTCTCCCTCCTCTCCCTCCTCCTCTCCCTCATCTCCCTCCTCTCCCTCATATCCCTCCTCTCCCTCCTCTCCCTCATCTCCCTCCTCTCCCTCCTCTCCCTCATCTCCCTCCTCTCCCTCCTCCTCTCCCTCCTCTCCCTCCTTTCCCTCATCTCCCTCCTCTCCCTCCCCTCATCTCCCTCCTCTCCCTCCTCCTCTCCCTCCTCATCTCCCTCCTCTCCCTCATATCCCTCCTCTCCCTCCTCTCCCTCATCTCCCTCATCTCCCTCCTCCTCTCCCTCCTCTCCCTCATCTCCCTCCTCTCCCTCCTCCTCTCCCTCCTCTCCCTCCTCTCCCTCATCTCCCTCCTCTCCCTCATCTCCCTCCTCTCCCTCCTCCTCTCCCTCCTCTCCCTCATCTCCTTCCTCTCCCTCCTCCTCTCCCTCATCTCCCTCCTCTCCCTCCTCTCCCTCTACCATTGACAGTACCCTCTCATCTTTGGCTGAAAGAGGTAGGGAGGCAAATGAACATGATCCCTCCACCTGTCCTTCCCTCTGTAACTGGTAAAGACAGACAGACAGACAGACAGACAGACAGACAGACAGACAGACAGACAGACAGACAGACAGACAGACAGGTAAAGGACGTAATTGAGGCATATGTCTAGCTCAAGGTCTGCTGACTACACACAACTGTCCTTCTCAGCACTCAGCCAGTACTTCTGTGTGTGTTTGAGCGTGTGCCTGCGTCTGTGTGTTTGTGTGTGTGTAGCAGACTGTACAATGCTCCTAGCTAGAGCCCTGAACCACAGATCAATCAACACAGAGAAACGCCCCGCTCCATTTAGCTCTAACATCACACATCAGACTTAATACTAACCTCCTAGTGGAATGTAGATCTAACGACCTCACCTCGAGAAAACACAAGACAAAATGCCGTGTTCGATTTGTACAAATAATGACCACAGACAGACTGGTCAGTGTTTACACGTGCACTCCTAAACATTGAACACACGTCAGGTCATTTCAAAGTTGTTGTGGTGTGTTGCAAATGGGCCGTCTTGTTACGGTTGTTAATGTTGTTGTTTGAGGTGTAAGATGAAGGGTTGCATATTCTACATGCAGATGGAGTTCTGTTAGTCAGGCGGCTTCCCTCTCCATGCAGATGGAGTTCTGTTAGTCAGGTGGCTTCCCTCTCCATGCAGATGGAGTTCTGTTAGTCAGGCGGCTTCCCTCTCCATGCAGATGGAGTTCTGTTAGTCAGGTGGCTTCCCTCTCCATGCAGATGGAGTTCTGTTAGTCAGGTGGCTTCCCTCTCCATGCAGATGGAGTTACAGTGCCTTGCGAAAGTATTCGGCCCCCTTTAACTTTGCGACCTTTTGCCACATTTCAGGCTTCAAACATAAAGATATAAAACTGTATTTTTTTGTGAAGAATCAACAACAAGTGGGACACAATCATGAAGTGGAACAACATTTATTGGATATTTCAAACTTTTTTAACAAATCAAAAACTGAAAAATTGGGCGTGCAAAATTATTCAGCCCCTTTACTTTCAGTGCAGCAAACTCTCTCCAGAAGTTCAGTGAGGATCTCTGAATGATCCAATGTTGACCTAAATGACTAATGATGATAAATACAATCCACCTGTGTGCAATCAAGTCACCTT
This sequence comes from Oncorhynchus mykiss, assembly GCF_013265735.2. NCBI lineage: Eukaryota > Metazoa > Chordata > Actinopteri > Salmoniformes > Salmonidae > Oncorhynchus > Oncorhynchus mykiss. The sequence continues at coordinate 71,621,485 of NC_048582.1, forward strand.
ATAAATGCACCTGCACTGTGATAGTCTCAGAGGTCCGTTAAAAGCGCAGAGAGCATCATGAAGAACAAGGAACACACCAGGCAGGTCCGAGATACTGTTGTGAAGAAGTTTAAAGCCGGATTTGGATACAAAAAGATTTCCCAAGCTTTAAACATCCCAAGGAGCACTGTGCAAGCGATAATATTGAAATGGAAGGAGTATCAGACCACTGCAAATCTACCAAGACCTGGCCGTCCCTCTAAACTTTCAGCTCATACAAGGAGAAGACTGATCAGAGATGCAGCCAAGAGGCCCATGATCACTCTGGATGAACTGCAGAGATCTACAGCTGAGGTGGGAGACTCTGTCCATAGGACAACAATCAGTCGTATATTGCACAAATCTGGCCTTTATGGAAGAGTGGCAAGAAGAAAGCCATTTCTTAAAGATATCCATAAAAAGTGTTATTTAAAGTTTGCCACAAGCCACCTGGGAGACACACCAAACATGTGGAAGAAGGTGCTCTGGTCAGATGAAACCAAAATTGAACTTTTTGGCAACAATGCAAAACGTTATGTTTGGCGTAAAAGCAACACAGCTGAACACACCATCCCCACTGTCAAACATGGTGGTGGCAGCATCATGGTTTGGGCCTGCTTTTCTTCAGCAGGGACAGGGAAGATGGTTAAAATTGATGGGAAGATGGATGGAGCCAAATACAGGACCATTCTGGAAGAAAACCTGATGGAGTCTGCAAAAGACCTGAGACTGGGACGGAGATTTGTCTTCCAACAAGACAATGATCCAAAACATAAAGCAACATCTACAATGGAATGGTTAAAAAATAAACATATCCAGGTGTTAGAATGGCCAAGTCAAAGTCCAGACCTGAATCCAGTCGAGAATCTGTGGAAAGAACTGAAAACTGCTGTTCACAAATGCTCTCCATCCAACCTCACTGAGCTCGAGCTGTTTTGCAAGGAGGAATGGGAAAAAATGTCAGTCTCTCGATGTGCAAAACTGATAGAGACATACCCCAAGCGACTTACAGCTGTAATCGCAGCAAAAGGTGGCGCTACAAAGTATTAACTTAAGGGGGCTGAATAATTTTGCACGCCCAATTTTTCAGTTTTTGATTTGTTAAAAAAGTTTGAAATACCCAATAAATGTCGTTCCACTTCATGATTGTGTCCCAGTTGTTGTTGATTCTTCACAAACAAATACAGTTATATATCTTTATGTTTGAAGCCTGAAATGTGGCAAAAGGTCGCAAAGTTCAAGGGGGCCGAATACTTTCGCAAGGCACTGTATGTTAGTCAGGTGGCTTCCCTGTCCATGCAGATGGAGTTCTGTTAGTCAGGCGGCTTCCCTCTCCATGCAGATGGAGTTCTGTTAGTCAGGCGGCTTCCCTCTCCATGCAGATGGAGTTCTGTTAGCCAGGTGGCTTCCCTCTCCATGCAGATGGAGTTCTGTTAGCCAGGTGGCTTCCCTCTCCATGCAGATGGAGTTCTGTTAGTCATGTGGCTTCCCTCTCCATGTAGATGGAGTTCTGTTAGTCATGTGACTTCCCTCTCCATGCAGATGGAGTTCTGTTAGTCATGTGGCTTCCCTCTCCATGTAGATGGAGTTCTGTTAGTCATGTGACTTCCCTCTTCATGCAGATGGAGTTCTGTTAGCCAGGTGGCTTCCCTCTCCATGCAGATGGAGTTCTGTTAGCCAGGTGGCTTCCCTCTTCATGCAGATGGAGTTATGTTAGCCAGGTGGCTTCCCTCTTCATGCAGATGGAGTTCTGTTAGTCAGGTGGCTTCCCTCTCCATGCAGATGGAGTTATGTTAGTCAGGTGGCTTCCCTCTTCATGCAGATGGAGTTCTGTTAGTCAGGTGGCTTCCCTCTTCATGCAGATGGAGTTCTGTTAGTCAGGTGGCTTCCCTCTCCATGCAGATGGAGTTCTGTTAGTCAGGTGGCTTCCCTCTTCATGCAGATATAGTTCTGTTAGTCAGGTGGCTTCCCTCTTCATGCAGATGGAGTTCTGTTAGCCAAGGCCTGAGCTGCCGAGGAGACAGCACAATGACCCTGAGCCGCCGAGTAGACAGCACAATGACCCTGAGCTGCCGAGGAGGCAGGACAATGACCCTGAGCCGCCGAGGAGACAGGACAATGACCCTGAGCTGCCGAGGAGACAGGACAATGACCCTGAGCTGCCGAGGAGACATCACAATGACCCTGAGCTGCCGAGGAGACAGCACAATGACCCTGAGCTGCCGAGGAGACAGGACAATGACCCTGAGCTGCCGAGGAGACAGGACAATGACCCTGAGCTGCCGAGGAGACAGGACAATGACCCTGAGCTGCCGAGGAGACATCACAATGACCCTGAGCTGCCGAGGAGACAGCACAATGACCCTGAGCTGCCGAGGAGACAGCACAATGACCCTGAGCTGCCGAGGAGACAGGACAATGACCCTGAGCTGCCGAGGAGACAGGACAATGACCCTGAGCTGCCGAGGAGACAGGACAATGACCCTGAGCTGCCGAGGAGACAGGACAATGACCCTGAGCTGCCGAGGAGACAGGAGAATGACCCTGAGCTGCCGAGGAGACAGCACAATGACCCTGAGCTGCCGAGGAGACAGCACAATGACCCTGAGCTGCCGAGGAAAGCCACCGATGACAACTTGGGGCTACACACTCACAGTCTCCTTTGAGGACGTACTCTTTAAGTCTATCAAGCGTGTTAACCCTCGCAAGGCTTCCGGCCCAGATGGCATCCATATCCGTGCCCTCAGAGCGTGGTCAGACCAGCTGGCTGTTTTGTTCTCTGACGTTTTCGATCTCTCCCTAGTTCAGGACACTGTACCCACCTGCTTCAAGATCACGTGGTTGTAACATGAATCATTTGGTTGTTATTCCATTGGTTACCTTCAAGGCAGATGACCCCAGGGGCACACTCATTGACTATGGCACTTTTAAATGTTAGAGCAATCACCAGTAAAAACCTTTCTTCTGAATGACCTCATTACTGAGCTCAACGTTGATTGCATGTTTCTCATTGAAACCTGGCTGTCATCAGACTGCAGTGCTCTTATTGAAGCCTCCCCCCACGGACTACAGCTTTTCATACTCTTATCAGAAAGGGGATAAAGGGTGGGGAACAGCCTCTATTTTAACTGATGCTCTCAGTTGTAAGGACATTCCATTTGTCAACTTGGGGTCTGCTGAGCATCATGCTATACTGTTTAAATGTTAGCCACCCAAAGCACTGCCCCACTTTCTTTACTGATTTCTCTGAACTATGATCTATTGTTCTTGAGAACTATGATCATTGTGTTGGGTGATGTTAAAATTCATGTTGAAATAGAGACTGACTCCAAGGGCATTGAATTTAGGAATCTTTTGAGCTCTATGGACATTATGCAACATGTTACTGGGCCCACCTATAACCACAGCCATACTCTGGACCTGGTTATTACCAAGGGGTTTTCTACCTGCCCCCCCCATAACCACAGTCATACTCTGGACCTGGTTATTACCAAGGGGCTTTCTACTGGGCCCACCCATAACCACAGCCATACTCTGGACCTGGTTATTACCAAGGGGCTTTCTACTGGGCCCAGCCATAACCACAGACATACACTGGACCTGGTTATTACCAAGGGGCTTTCTATTGGATCTGGTTATTACCAAGGGGCTTTCTACTGGACCTGGTTATTGCCAAGGGGCTTTCCATTGGACATGGTTATTACCAAGGGGCTTTCTATTGGACCTGGTTATTACCAAGGGGCTTTCCATTGGGCCTGGTTATTACCAAGGGGCTTTCAACTGGTACTGGTTATTACCAAGGGGCTTTCTCTGGACCTGGTTATTACCAAGGGGCTTTTTACTGAGCCCACCCATAACCACAGCCATACTCTGGACCTGGTTATTACCAAGGGGCTTTCTACTGGGCCCACCCATAACCACAGCCATGTTCTGGACCTGGTTATTACCAAGGGGCTTTCCACTGGGCCCACCCATAACCACAGCCATACTCTGGACATGGTTATTACCAAGGGGCTTTCTCTGGGCCTGGTTATTAACAAGGGGCTTTCTACTGGGCCCAGCTATAACCACAGCCATACACTGGACCTTGTTATTACCAAGGGGCTTTCTACTGGACCTGGTTATTACCAAGGGGCTTTCTACTGGACCTGGTTATTGCCAAGGGGCTTTCTATTGGACATGGTTATTACCAAGGGGTTTTCTACCTGGCCCCCCCATAACCACAGTCATACTCTGGACCTGGTTATTACCAAGGGGCTTTCTACTGGGCCCACCCATAACCACAGCCATACTCTGGACCTGGTTATTACCAAGGGGCTTTCTACTGGGCCCAGCCATAACCACAGACATACACTGGACCTGGTTATTACCAAGGGGCTTTCTATTGGACCTGGTTATTACCAAGGGGCTTTCTACTGGACCTGGTTATTGCCAAGGGGCTTTCCATTGGACATGGTTATTACCAAGGGGCTTTCTATTGGACCTGGTTATTACCAAGGGGCTTTCCATTGGGCCTGGTTATTACCAAGGGGCTTTCAACTGGTACTGGTTATTACCAAGGGGCTTTCTCTGGACCTGGTTATTACCAAGGGGCTTTTTACTGAGCCCACCCATAACCACAGCCATACTCTGGACCTGGTTATTACCAAGGGGCTTTCTACTGGGCCCACCCATAACCACAGCCATGTTCTGGACCTGGTTATTACCAAGGGGCTTTCCACTGGGCCCACCCATAACCACAGCCATACTCTGGACATGGTTATTACCAAGGGGCTTTCTCTGGGCCTGGTTATTAACAAGGGGCTTTCTACTGGGCCCAGCTATAACCACAGCCATACACTGGACCTTGTTATTACCAAGGGGCTTTCTACTGGACCTGGTTATTGCCAAGGGGCTTTCTATTGGACATGGTTATTACCAAGGGGCTTTGTATTTGACCTGGTTATTACCAAGGGACTTTCCATTGGGCCTGGTTATTACCAAGGGGCTTTCTATTGGACCTGGTTATTACCAAGGGGCTTTCAACTGGTCCTGGTTATTACCAAGGGGCTTTCTCTGGACCTGGTTATTACCAAGGGGCTTTCTACTGGTTCTGGTTATTACCAAGGGGCTTTCTATTGACAGATCATCTATAGTTGATGTTGCTTTATCTGATCACCACTGTGTATTTTAACTACCTTGTTGCCCTTAGCTCAGGGTAATCCTGAACACATTATTAAGAAACACTATCTGACCTCTGACGTTTCTACAGATTTTATTGAGTGTCTGACCAATACTCCACCACCTATTCTGCCTTCGTCTTGTGATGATTTAGTTGATAACTTTAACTATCCCAAAGCCTAGGACCAAGAGGCATGGAGAGACAGCCTTTTAAAACCTCTTAAGGTATAGGGGGCATCATTTTCACTTTTGGATAAATAGCGTAACTAATTTCTACTTCCTGCTACTCATGCCAGGAATAAATGATATGCATATCATTAGTAGATGTGGATAGAAAACACGCTGAAGTTTCTAAAACTTTTTCAATCATGTCTGTGACTATAACAGAACTTATGTAGCAGGCAAAACCCCGAGGACTAACTGTTCAGATTTTCTTTCTTTTTTGCCTCTGATCGTTCCCTCTGTTGTCTTTGCCAATGGATATTTGATAGGGACCATTTTACAGTTCCTACGACTTCCACTGGATGTCACCAGTCTTTGGAATTTGGTTGAGGTTAATAATTTGTGCAACGAAGAAGAAGCACATCCTGGAACAAGGTTACCCTATTGAGAGTTGCGCAAGACGTAAAAATGAGCATGGTTTGTTTTTACTTGCTGTATAGAATACAGATTTCCCAGTCTTCAATTTGATAGATTATTAACGTTTAAAAATACCTAAAGTTTTATTGCAAAAGTAGTTTGAAATATTTTGGCAAAGTTTATAGGCAACTTTTGAAATGTTTTGTAGTGACGTTGTGTTTTTGTAAGCTGTTTATGTCTGGATCAAACGCGCCAAATAAATGGACATTTTGGATATATATGGACGGAATTAATCGAACAAAAGGACCATTTGTGATGTTTATGGGACATATTGGAGTGTCAACAAAAGAAGCTCGTCAAAGGTAAGGCATGTTTTATATTTTATTTCTGCGTTTTCTGTAGCGCCTGCAGGTTTGAAATATGCTACCCTCTTTATTGACATAGTGCTATCATCAGATAATAGCTTCTTAATGCTTTCGCCGAAAAGCTTTTTAAAATCTGACATGTTCCTGTCAAGTTCCTTGGCGTCCACATCTCAGAGAAGCAGAAATGGTCTAACCACATGGACACCGTAGTGAAGAAGGCAAGACAGCAACGCTTCAAACTCTGCTGATGCTGAATAAATCTGGCCTGTCCCCGAGGGCCCTCACAGTGTCCTACAGGAGCCCCATCGAGAGCAAACTGTCGGGCTGCATCACTGCCTGGTTCACACTGCCTGGTCCACACTGCCTGGTGCATCACTGCCTGGTCCATACTGCCTGGTCCACACTGCCTGGTGCATCACTGCCTGGTCTACACTGCCTGGTGCATCACTGCCTGGTCCACACTGCCTGGTCCACACTGCCTGGTGCATCACTGTCTGGTGCATCACTGCCTGGTCCACACTGCCTGGTCCACACTGCCTGGTGCATCACTGCCTGGTGCATCACTGCCTGGTGCATCACTGCCTGGTGAATCACTGCCTGGTCCACATTGCCTGGTCCACACTGCCTGGTGCACACTGCCTGGTGCATCACTGCCTGGTCCACACTGCCTGGTGCATCATTGCCTGGTCCACACTGCCTGGTGCATCACTGCCTGGTCCACACTGCCTGGTGCATCACTGCCTGGTCCACACTGCCTGGTGCATCACTGCCTGGTCCACACTGCCTGGTCCACACTGCCTGGTGCATCACTGCCTGGTCCACACTGCCTGGTCCACACTGCCTGGCCCACACTGCCTGGTCCACACTACCTGGTCCACACTGCCTGGTGCATCACTGCCTGGTGCATCACTGCCTGGTGCATCACTGCCTGGTCCACACTGCCTGGTCCACACTGCCTGGTGCATCACTGCCTGGTGCATCACTGCCTGGTGCATCACTGCCTGGTGCATCATTGCCTGGTGCATCACTGCCTGGTGCATCACTGCCTGGTGCATCACTGCCTGGTCCACACTGCCTGGTGCACACTGCCTGGTGCATCACTGCCTGGTCCACACTGCCTGGTGCATCACTGCCTGGTGCATCACAGCCTGGTCCACACTGCCTGGTGCATCAATGCCTGGTCCACACTGCCTGGTCCACACTGCCTGGTGCATCACTGCCTGGTCCACACTGCCTGGTCCACACTGCCTGGTGCATCACTGCCTGGTCCACACTGCCTGGTGCATCACTGCCTGGTGCATCACTGCCTGGTCCACAATGCCTGGTCCACACTGCCTGGTGCATCACTGCCTGGTCCACACTGCCTGGTGCATCACTGCCTGGTCCACACTGCCTGGTCCACACTGCCTGGTGCATCACTGCCTGGTGCATCACTGCCTGGTCCACAATGCCTGGTCCACACTGCCTGGTGCATCACAGCCTGGTGCATCACTGCCTGGTCCACAATGCCTGGTCCACAATGCCTGGTCCACACTGCCTGGTGCATCACTGCCTGGTGCATCACTGCCTGGTCCACAATGCCTGGTCCACACTGCCTGGTGCATCACAGCCTGGTGCACACTGCCTGCCCTACAGGACACTTACAAAACCAGGAAGATCACCAGGGAACCCAGCCACCCGAGCCACGCCCTCTTCACCCCGCATCGATCACTCAGATCTGGACAATACAAGAGCATCATGGCAAAAAACTGGACGACAGTTTATATCCTCAGACCATCAGGCTGCTGAATAGCCACCACTAGTCAGCTACCAAGCGCAACTGCTCCTATGGACCCCCCCAACTGACTTTTACTTTTCCCCCACCCCAACGACATTCACCATTGTTGATCATGAACAAAACATGTAAAGTGTTGGTCCAATTTTTCATGAGCTGAAATAAAATATCCCAGAAATGTTTTACACACACAAAGAGCTTATTTCGGTAAAATGTTGTGCAAAAAATGTGTTTCCATCCCTGCTAGTGAGCATTTCTCATTGGCCAAGACAATCCATCCACCTGACAGGTGTGGCATATCAAGAAGCTGATTAAACAGCGTGATCATTACACAGGTGCACCTTGTGCTGGGGACAATAAAAGGTCATTCTAAAATGTGTAGTTTTGTCACACAACATGATGCTACAGACACTGAGGGGGCGTTCAACTGTCTGACTGCAGGAGTCCCAGAGAACGTAACATTCATTTCCTCCAACATTATCTTAGAGAATTTGGCAGTACGTCCAACCGGCCTCACAACCAAACAGGCCCAGGACCTCCAAATCCGACTTCTTCACCGGCGGGATCGTCTGAGACCAGTCACCCGACAGCTGATGAAACTGTAGGTTTACACAAATGAAGAATTTCTGCACAAACTGTCAGAAACCGTGTCAGGGAAGCTGACACGTGCTCGTCTTCCTCACCAGGGAAGCTCGTCCGCGTGCTCGTCTTCCTCACCAGGGAAGCTCATCCGCGTGCTCGTCTTCCTCACCAGGGAAGCTCGTCCGCGTGCTCGTCTTCCTCACCAGGGAAGCTCATCCGCGTGCTCGTCGTCCTCACCAGGGAAGCTCATCCGCGTGCTCGTCTTCCTCACCAGGGAAGCTCATCCGCGTGCTCGTCTTCCTCACCAGGGAAGCTCATCCGCGTGCTCGTCGTCTTCACCAGGGAAGCTCATCCGCGTGCTCGTCGTCCTCACCAGGGAAGCTCATCCGCGTGCTCGTCTTCCTCACCAGGGAAGCTCATCCGCGTGCTCGTCTTCCTCACCAGGGAAGCTCATCCGCGTGCTCGTCGTCCTCACCAGGGAAGCTCATCCGCGTGCTCGTCTTCCTCACCAGGGAAGCTCATCCGCGTGCTCGTCGTCCTCACCAGGGAAGCTCATCCGCGTGCTCTTCGTCCTCACCAGGGAAGCTCATCCGCGTGCTCGTCTTCCTCACCAGGGAAGCTCATCCGCGTGCTCGTCGTCCTCACCAGGGAAGCTCATCCGCATGCTCGTCGTCCTCACCAGGGAAGCTCATCCGCGTGCTCGTCTTCCTCACCAGGGAAGCTCATCCGCGTGCTCGTCTTCCTCACCAGGGAAGCTCATCCGCGTGCTCGTCGTCCTCACCAGGGTTTTGACCTGACTGCAGTGCGGCGTCATAACCCACTTCGGCGGCCATGCTGAAAGCGTGTTCTTCACGGATTAATACTGGTTTCAACTGTACCGGGCAGATGGCAGACAGCGTGTATGGAGTCATGTGGGTGAGTGGTTTGCTGATGTTAACGTTGTGAACAGAGTGCCCCATAGTGGCAGTGAGATTATGTTACGGGCAGGCATAAGCTACGGACAATGAACATAACTACATTTTATCTACGACAATTTCCTACCCTCTCCTCTCATTTCCTCTCCTCCCCTCTCCTCTCATTTCCTACCCTTTCCAATCATTTCCTCTCCTTTCCTCTCCTCTCATTTCCTACCCTCTCCTCTCATTTCCTACCCTCTCATTTCCTACCCTCTCATTTCCTACCCTCTCCTCTCATTTCCTACCCTCTCCTCTCGTTTCCTCTTTTCCTTTCCTCTACTCTCATCCTCCATTACACAAACTCTGTTTATAATATACTACAGCGAAACATACTGTACTACCCCAAACTTGTGTTTGCCATTACCCAAAACTGAATGTTGACTTATAGTATAGGCTAATATTGTCCTTTCATCTCTCCTTTCCTTTCATCTCTCCTTTCCTTTCATCTCTCCTTTCCTTTCATCTCTCCTTTCCTTTCATCTCTCCTTTCCTCTCATCTCTCCTTTCCTCTCATCTCTCCTTTCATCTCACCTTTCCTTTCATCTCTCCTTTCATCTCTCCTTTCCTTTCATCTCTCCTTTCCTTTCATCTCTCCTTTCCTCTCAGCTCTCCTTTCCTTTCATCTCTCCTTTCATCTCTCCTTTCTTTCATCTCTCCTTTCCTTTCATCTCTCATTTCCTTTCATCTCTCCTTTCTTTCATCTCTCCTTTCCTTTCATCTCTCCTTTCATCTCTCCTTTCCTCTCATCTCGCCTTTCCTTTCATCTCTCCTTTCATCTCTCCTTTCCTTCCATCTCTCCTTTCCTTTCATCTCTCCTTTCCTTTCATCTCTCCTTTCCTTTCATCTCTCCGTTCCTTTCATCTCTCCTTCCTTTCATCTCTCCTTCCTTTCATCTCTCCTTTCCTTTCATCTCTCCTTTCCTTTCATCTCTCCTTTCCTTTCATCTCTCCTTTCCTCTCATCTCTCCATTCCTCTCATCTCTCCTTTCCTTTCATCTCTCCTTTCCTTTCATCTCTCCTTTCCTTTAATCTCTACTTTCCTTTCATCTCTCCCTTCCTTTCATCTCTCGTTTCCTTTCATCTCTCCTTTCATCTCTCCTTCCTTTCATCTCTCCTTTCCTCTCATCTCTCCTTTCCTCTCATCTCTCCTTTCCTTTCATCTCTCCTTTCCTCTCATCTCTCCTTTCATCTCTCCTTTCACCTCTCCTTCCTTTCATCTCTCCTTTCATCTCTCCTTTCCTTTCATCTCTCCTTTCATCTCTCCTTTCCTTTCATCTCTCCTTTCATCTCTCCTTTCCTTTCATCTCTCCTTTCCTTTCATCTCTCCTTTCCTTTCATCTCTCCTTTCATCTCTCCTTTCATCTCTCCTTTCATCTATCCTTTCCTTTCATCTCTCCTTTCCTTTCATCTCTCCTTTCATCTCTCCTTTCCTTTCATCTCTCCTTTCCTTTCATCTCTCCTTTCCTTTCATCTCTCCTTTCCTTTCATCTCTCCTTTCATCTCTCCTTTCCTTTAATCTCTCCTTCCCTCTCATCTCTCCTTTCCTCTCATCTCTCATTTCCTCTCATCTCTCCTTTCCTTTCATCTCTCCTTTCCTTTCATCTCTCATTTCCTTTCATCTCTCCTTTCCTTTCATCTCTCCT